>NW_015440197.1:0-1579 GCF_001577835.2 Coturnix japonica | reverse complement strand
GGGGGGGGGGGATATGAACCTCACCGGGGGTCCCGACCCATAGAGACCTATTGACACCCCATTGGGGGTCCCTAAACCCCATATAGACCTATGGATGCCCCCCATAGAGACCTATAGATACCCCGCTGGGGGTCCTGATCCTATATAGACCTATGGACACCCCATTGGGGGTCCCAATCCCCATATAGACCTATGGATGCCCCCCATAGAGACCTATAGATACCCCACCGGGGGTCCTGATCCCATATAGACCTATGGACACCGCATTGGGGGTCCCATTGGGGGTCCCAATCCCCATATAGATCTATGGACTCCCCATTGGGGGTCCTGATCCCATATACACCCATGGATGCCCCCCATATGGACCTATACATACCCCAATGGGGGTCCTGATCCCATATAGATCTATGGACTCCCCATTGGGGGTCCCGACCCCCATATAAACCTATGGATACCCCACCGGGGGTCCCGACCCGGCCCAATGGGAGAGCGCTCAGCCAATAGGCGCCCAGTCTCGAGTGCGCTCAGCCAATAGGCGCTCAGTCCCGAGTACGCTCAGCCAATAGGCGCTCAGCTCCGACTCTATGATCCCCGCCTCTTTCTCATCCCGAGTCCTCCAGCAGCACAGAGCGGCCCTATTACCTCAGAGCGGAAGTTCCGGTCCGGAAGCGGAAGTCTCACCACTTTCCTTTTCCGGTTTCTCCTTTAGGCCGCATCGCAGCCGCCATGGTGAGTCCGGGCCCGGTCCGGTTCAATCCGCCGCCATCCGCCGCCGGGATGGGACCGGGGGGGTCGGGCCGGCTCCGTGTGGGGATGGATGGAGCCGGTCATCCACGTTTAGGCCTCGGTTCGGGGGTTCGGTGTTTGTGGGCCCGATTCGGTGGTTCCGGGCCCGGTTCCGGTCCCGACGGTGCCGTTCTGTCCCTCAGGGTGTCGATATCCGCCATAACCGGGACCGCAAAGTCCGTCGCCGGGAGCCCAAGAGCCAGGACATCTACCTCAGGCTGCTGGTCAAGGTTAGGCCGCACCGGGACGGGGGTGTTTCCGGTCGGGTCGGGGGTGTTTCCGGTCGGGGTGGGGGTGTTTCCGGTTCCGGTGGTCCCGGTCTGACCCCCCGTTACAGCTGTACCGGTTCCTGGCCCGTCGGACCAACTCGGCCTTCAATAAAGTCGTGTTGAAGCGGCTCTTCATGAGCAGAACAAACCGGCCGCCCATGGCGCTCAGCAGGATGGTAAATGGGGGGGGGTAAATGGGGAGGGGGCTTAATATGGGGGGGGCGCTGGGGGTCTTTGGGCTGAATGGCTTTATCTCTGCAGACGGGACGTGTGCTCCTGGGGGGGCCTGGCAGTTTCTTCTGGCAAGGTGAGACCCCCCCCAGACACCCCAAATACCCCCCAGACACCCCAAATACCCCTCCAAGAACCTATATACCCCCAGATACCCCCCAGTTACCCCTGAAATACCCAAGCGCCTAAATACCCCCATATACCCCCAAATACCCCCAGATACCCCTCCAAGCACCCCTCCAATTACCTAAATACCCCCCAAATACCCCCCAGTTACCCCCCCATATACCCCT
>NW_015440196.1:18333-19268 GCF_001577835.2 Coturnix japonica | reverse complement strand
AAAAAAGGACCCCAAAATCCCTCAATTTCAGCCCAAAAATGGACCCCAAAATGCCTCAATTTCAGCCCAAAAATGGACCCAAAATCCCCCAATTTCAGTCCAAAAATGGACCCTAAAATCCCTCAATTTCAACCCAAAAATGGACCCTAAAATCCCTCAATTTCAGCCCAAAAATGGACCCCAAAACACCCTGATTTCAGCCCAAAAATGGACCCCAAAATCCCCCAATTTCAGCCCAAAAATGGAGCCAAAAATGCCTCAATTTCAGCCCAAAAATGGACCCCAAACTTCCCCAATTTCAGCCCAAAAATGGACCCCAAAATGCCCCAATTTCAACCCAAAAACGGGCCCCAAAACACCCCAAATTCAGCCCAAAAATGGACACCAAAATCCCCCAATTTCAGCCCAAAAATGGTCCCCAAAATCTCCCAATTTCAGCCCAAAAATGGACCCCAAAATCCGCCAATTTCAGACCTAAAATGGACCCTAAAATCCCACAATTTCAGCCCAAAAATGGACCCCAAAATGGCACAATTTCAGCTCAAAAATGGACCCCAAAATGCCCCAATTTCAGCCCAAAAATGGACCCAAAATGCCCCAATTTCAGCCCAAAAATGGACCCAAAATTCCCCAATTTCAGCCCAAAAATGGACCCCCAAATCCTTCAATTTCAGCCCAAAAATGGACCCTAAAATCCCACAATTTCAGCCCAAAAATGGACCCCAAAATCCCTCAATTTCAGCCCAAAAATGGACCCAAAATTCCCCAATTTCAGCCCAAAAATGGACCCCAAAATGCCACAATTTCAGCCCAAAAATGGACCCCAAAATGCCCCAATTTCAGCCCAAAAATGGAGCAAAAAATGCCTCAATTTCAGCCCAAAAATGGACCCCAAAATGCCTCAATTTCAGCCCAAAAATGGACCCCAAAATCCC
>NW_015440196.1:12557-13659 GCF_001577835.2 Coturnix japonica | reverse complement strand
CCTCAATTTCAGCCCAAAAATGGACCCTAAAATCCGCCAAATTAAGCCCAAAAATGGACCCCAAAATCCTTCAATTTAGCCCAAAAATGGACCCTAAAATGCTACAATTTCAGCGAAAAAAGGACCCCAAAATCCCTCAATTTCAGCCCAAAAAGGACTCCAAAATGCCCCAATTTCAGCCCAAAAATGGACCCCAAAATCCCACAATTTCAGCCCAAAAAGACACAAAAAATCCCAAATCTGACCCAAAAAAGACTCTAAAATCCCAAATGTGACCCCAAAAAGAACCAAAAACCCCAAATATGACCCAAAAAATCCCAAATTTGACCCCCAAAAGACCCCAAAAATCCTAAATTTGACCCCAAAAATCCCAAATCTGAGCCCAAAGAGACCCTAAAATCCCAAATATGACCCAAAAAATCCCAAATCTAACCCAAAAAGACCCTAAAAATCCCAAATCAGACCCCAAATCTGACCCCAAAAGACCCCAAAAACCGCAAATCTGACCCCAAAAAGACCCTAAAATCCCAAATCTGACCCCAAAAAGACCCCAAAAAGACCCCAAAAATCCCAAATGTGACCCCAAAAAGACCCTAAAAGTCCCAAATCTGACCCCAAAAAGACCCTAAAAACCCCAAATCTGACCCCAAAATAACCCTAAAATCCCAAATCTGATCCAAAAAAGACCCCAAAAATCCCAAATCTGACCCCAAAAGACCCTAAAACCCCAAATCTGACCCAAAAAGACCCCAAAAACCGCAAATCTGACCCCAAAAAGACCCAAAAATCCCAAATTTGACCCCCAAAAGACCCCAAAAATCCCAAATTTGACCCCAAAAAGACCCTAAAAATCCCAAATCTGACCCCAAAAAGACCCCAAAAATCCCAAATCTGACCCCAAAAAGATCCCAAAAAAACCTCAAACCCCAAATCAGACCCAAAAAGACCCCAAAAATCCCAAATATGACCCAAAAAATCCCAAATCTGACCCCAAAAAGACCCTAAAATCCCAAATATGACCCAAAAAATCCCAAATTTGACCCCCAAAAGACCCCAAAAATCCTAAATCTGACCCCAAAAAGACCCCAAAAGACCCTAAAAT
>NW_015440196.1:10472-12241 GCF_001577835.2 Coturnix japonica | reverse complement strand
AAAACCCCAAATATGACCCAAAAAATCCCAAATCTGACACAAAAAAGACCCCAAAAATCCTAAATTTGACCCCAAAAATCCCAAATCTGACCCCAAAAAGACCCAAAAACCCCAAATATGACCCAAAAAATCCCAAGTTTGACCCAAAAAGACCCCAAAACCCCATATCTCACCCCAAAACGACCCCAAAAATCCCAAATGTGACCCCAAAAAGACCCTAAAAGACCCCAAGAATCCCAAATCTGACCCCAAAAAGACCCCAAAAATCCCAAATCTGACCCCAAAAAGATCCTAAAAATCCCAAATGTGATCCCAAAAAGACCCTAAAAGACCTCAAAAATCCCAAATCTGACCCCAAAAGACCCTAAAATCCCAAATCTGACCCCAAAAAGACCCCAAAAAATCCCAAGTTTGACCCAAAAAGACCCCAAAAAGACCCCAAAAATCCCAAATGTGACCCCAAAAAGACCCTAAAAGACCCCAAAAATCCCAAATGGGACCCCAAAAAGACCCTAAAAGACCCTAAAATCCCAAATCTGACCCCAAAAGACCCCAAAAACCCCAAATCTGACCCCAAAAAGACCCTAAAAGTCCCAAATCTGACCCCAAAAAGACCCCAAAAATCCCAAATGTGACCCCAAATCTGACCCCAAAAAGACCCTAAAATCCCAAATGTGACCCCAAAAAGACCCTAAAAACCGCAAATCTGACCCCAAAAAGACCCTAAAAGACCCTAAAATCCCAAATCTGACCCCAAAAAGACCCCAAAAAGACCCCAAAAATCCCAAATCTGACCCCAAAAAGACCCTAAAAATCCCAAAATCCCAAAAAAAAAACAAAAAAACCCCAAAAAAACCCCAAATCCCCAAATCTGATCCAAAAAAGACCCCAAAAATCCCAAATCTGACCCCAAAAAGACCCCAAAAACCGCAAATTTGACCCCAAAAAGACCCTAAAAATCCCAAATCTGACCCCAAAAAGACCCTAAAATCCCAAATGTGACCCCAAAAAGACCCTAAAAGACCCCAAAAATCCCAAATCTGACCCCAAAAAGACCCCAAATGTGAACCCAAAAATCCCAAATCTGACCCAAAAAGACCCTAAAAATCCCATATCAGACCCCAAATCTGACCCCAAAAGACCCCAAAAACTGCAAATATGACCCAAAAAAGACCCTAAAACCCCAAATTTGACCCCAAAAAGACCCCAAAAATCCCAAATTTGACCCCAAAAAGACCCCAAAAATCCCAAATGTGACCCCAAAAGACCCCAAAAACCCCAAATCTGACCCTAAAAAGACCCTAAAATCCCAAATCTGACCCCAAAAAGGCCCAAAAAGTCCCAAATGTGACCCCAAAAAGACCCCAAAAAGACCCTAAAATCCCAAATTTGACCCCAAAAAGACCCTAAAAACCCCAAAGTGACCCCAAAAATCCCAAGTTTGACCCCAAAAGACCCCAAAAATCCCCAAAAATCCCAAATCTGACCCCAAAAAGACCCCAAAAACCCCAAATTTGACCCCAAAAAGCCCCCAAAAACCCCAAATTTGACCCCAAATCTCACCAAAAATGGCCGCCCCGTTCTGCGCTCAGCTCCTCATTGGGGCACTGCAGGGAGAGACCCCATAAAGACCCCATTAAAACCCCATAGAGACCCCATAGAGACCCCATTAAAACCCCATAGAGACCCCATAGAGACCCCATTAAAAACCCATAGAGACCCCATAGAGACCCCATTAAAACCCCATAGAGACCCCATAGAGACCCCAT
>NW_015440196.1:2455-9148 GCF_001577835.2 Coturnix japonica | reverse complement strand
CCATTAATACCCCATAGAGACCCCATAGAGACCCCATTAATACCCCATAGAGACCCCATTAATACCCCATAGAGACCCCATAGAGACCCCATTAAAACCCCATAGAGACCCCATTAAAACCCCATAGGGACCCCATATAACCCCATATCCCCCATACCCACCCCATATCCCCCCATAACCACCCCATATAACCCTATATGACCCCATAAGACCCTATAAAACCCCATAAGACCCCATATCCCCCCTATATAACCCCATAACCACCCCATAAGACCCCATATCCCCCCATATAACCCCATAGAACCCCATAGAACCCTATAAGGCCCCATATAACCCCATAACCCTATAACCACCCCATATAACCCCATACCCACCCTATATCCCCCCATATCTCCCCCTTACTCCCCCATATCCCCCCATAACCACCCCATAAGACCCTATATGACCCCATAAGACCCCATATAACCCCATATCACCCCATATTGACCCCTTAAGACCCTATAAGACCCCATAAGACCCTATAGGACCCCTTAAGACCCTATAAGACCCCATATCCCCCTATAGGACCCCTTAAGACCCTATAAGACCCCATAAGACCCTATAGGACCCCTTAAGACCCTATAAGACCCCATAAGACCCTATAGAACCCCATAAGATCCCATATGACCCCTTAAGACCCTATAGGACCCCATAAGACCCCATAAGACCCTATAAGACCCCATAAAACCCCCATAAGACCCCATAGGACCCCATATCCCCCCATACCCCCTATACAACCCCATAACCACCTCATATGACCTCATATCCACCCATATCTACCCCATAAGACCCTATATGACCCCATAAGACCCTATATCCACCCCATATAACCCTATAGGACCCCATAAGACCCCATAAGACCCCATGAGACCCTATAAGACCCCATAAGACCCCATATCCCCCCATACCCCCTATACAACCCCATAACCACCTCATATAACCCCATATCCCCCCATATAGACCCCATATAACCCTATAAGACCCCATAAGACCCCATAAAACCCCATAACCCTATAACCACCCCATATAACCCTATAAGACCCCATATAACCCCATATAACCCCATATACCCCTGACGTCCAGGCGGCACTCGGTGGTGGCCTCCCCCATCTCGTTGACGGCCCTACAGCCGTAGGTTCCCCCATAGCCCCCATAGAACCCCATAGAACCCCATATACCCCCATAACCACCCCATANCTCTGTGGGGTCTCACTATGGTCTATGGGTTCTATGGTGTATGGGTCTCTATGTTATTCCCTATCAGGATACTATGGGTCTCTATGTTCTATGGGGTCTTTATGGGTCTCTATGGGTCCCTATGGGGTCTCTATGTGTCTCTATGGGGTCCCTATGGGTCTCTATGGGATCTCCTATGCCGTCCCCATGGTTCTCTATAGGGTCTCTATGGGGTCTCTATGGTCTATGGGGTCTCTGTGTATCTCTATGGGTCTCTATGGTGTCTCTGATGGGTCTCTATGGGGTCCCTATGGGTCTCTATGGGGTCTCTAGTCGGGTCCCTATGGGTCCTCTGTGGTCTCTATGGTCTATGGGTCTCTATGGGTCCGCTATGTATCTCTATGGGTCTCTATTGGGTCCCTATAATGGTTGGTTCCCCCCTAATGGGGGGGGGTCCACCCCCCTTTATGGGTCTCCCCCTTATGGCGCTATGGGGTACCATATGGGGTCTCAATGGATTCTATGGTCTCTTAGGGGTTCCCTATGGGTTCCCTAATATATCCTTATGGGATCCCCTATATATTCCCCTAATATCCCCTATAAGCCCCAAGGTGACGTGGCTGAAGAACCGCTTGAGATCGGACGGACCCCAATTCCTGAAGCCTGTTGGGATGGGGGTCCCTGAACACTCTAATTGGGATCGACGGCCGGGACCTTCGATGGGAAGACCTACGGCTTGTAGGGCCGGTCAACGAGATGGGGAGGCCACCACCGAGGCCGCCTCGACGTCGGGGTCAGTATATGGATCCTATAGGGTTATATGGGTCTTATAGGGTCATGATATGGGGTATGGGGTTCTATGGGGGCTATGGGGGAACCTACGGCTGTAGGGCCTCGTCACGAGAAGGGGGAGGCCACCAACCGAGTGCTCGCCTGACGTCAGGGGTCAAGTATATGGGTTATATGGGGAAATATGGAAATCTATGGGGTCAGATGATGGGTTATAGTGGTTAATATGGGGTTATATGGGTCTATGGGGTCCTTATGGGTAGATAATGGTGGATATGGTCATATGAGTGGTTATGGGGTTGTATAGGGTTATAGGGGTTAGTATGGGGTCCTATGGTTCGATGGGGTATTTGGCTCACTTTATGGTTCCCTTAGGGTCCTATTAAGGTTATATGGGGTTGGATATGGGGTCTTATGGGGTCATATAGTCTTAAGGGTCAATATGGGGGGATATGGGTCATATGAGGTGTTAGGGGTTGTAAAGGGGTATGGGGGGGATATGGGTCTTATGGGTCTTATAGGGTCCTTATGGGGTCTTATAGGGTCTTATGGGGTCTTATGGGGTCCTATAAGGTCTTTAGAGGGTCATATGGGATCTTATGGGTTTTACCTATGGGCTTATGGGTTCTATGGGGGATGATAGGGAGTAAGGGGAGATATGGGGGGATATAGGGTGGGTAATGGGGTCGTATGGGGTGGTTATGGGGCCATATGCGGGTGGTTCTGGGTCTTCAGGGGTCTAATGGGGGATATGGGCCCATTTAGGGTCTAAGGGGTATATAGGAATCTTAAATGGGGTTCTATGGGGGGATATAGAGAAGTAAGAAGGAGAATATGGGGCCTATAGTCTTATGGGAATGGTTAATAGTGTTATATGGATCTTATGGGGTCTTATAGGTTAATGGGTTGTATAGGGGGGATATGGGGTGGGGTAATGGGTTATATGGGGGCTATGGGGGAACCTACGGCTGTAAGGGCCGTCAACGAGATGGGGAGGCACCACCGAGTGCCGCGGACGTCCAGGGTAATATGGATATATGGGGTTTTTAATGGGTTATGGGTTCCTATAGGGTATATAGGGTCGTATGAGGGCGATATGAGGGTGGTTATGGGTCATGGGTTCTATGGGGGCTATGGGGGAACCTAGGCTGTTAGGGCCGTCAACGAGATGGGGGAGGCCCACCACCGAGTGCGCCTGGACGTAAGGGGTAATGGGGGTTATATGGGTTATATAGGGGAATATATGGGGTGGTTATAGTTTTGGTTATGGGTTGTAGGGTTAATGGGGTCCTATGGGCGTTCTTATGGGTAGATATGGGTGGATATTGGGGTCATTGAGTGGTTATGGTGGTTGTATAGGGGGTATGGTGAATATGGGGTTATACCAGGGGGATATGGGGTTTATTATAGGGGGATATGGGTGTTATAGGGTTATATAGGGTTTATATGGGGTGGTATGGGGTTATCCATGGGGTTCTATGGGGTTCTTATGGGGGATTAGGGTGGGTATGGGGTTATATGGAGTCTATGGGGTTAATGGGGGATATGGGGATATAGGGGGATATGAGGTTGGATATGGGGGGAATATGAGGTGGTTACCTGGCGGTTATATGGGGAGAATGGGTGGGTATGGGGTGTATAGGGTCCTTATGGGGGTGTTTATAGGCGTATATGGGGTGGGTATGGTTGGTCATATAGGCGTTATAATGGGGTTATATGGGGGTTATATGGGGGGATATGGGATATAGGGGGGATATGGGGTGGATATAGGGGGATATGAGGTGGTTATGGGGTTCTATGGGGGGATATGGGGTTATATAGGGGGATATGAGGTTATATAGGGTCTTATGGGGTGGTTATAGGGTTTTATATAGGGTTATATGGGGTAGATATGGGGTTATATGGGGGGATATGGGGGGATATGGGGATATAGGGGGGATTATGAGTGGATAATGGGGGGATATGGGGTGGATATTGGGGTTATATGGGGAGATATGGGGCCTAATAGGGTCTATGGTGGTTATAGGGTTTATATGGGTGGAATAAGGGTCTTATGGGTTCTATGGGGGATATGGGGTCCCATTATGGGTGGTTATGGGGTTATATAGGGGGGATATGGGGGGATATGGGAGGATATGGGGTTATATGGGGAAGATGTGGGGCCTGTAGGGTCTTATGGGGTCTTATGGGGTCCTATAGGGTATATGGGGTGGATATGAGAGACCCCATAGAGACCCATAAAGACCCCATAGAGACCCCATAGACCATAGAGACCCCATAGAGACCCCATAGACCATAGAGACCCCATAGAGACCCCACAGGGAGCACATAGGGAGACTATAGGGTTCTTCAGCCATGTCACCTTGGGCTTATAGGGGATATAGGGGACCTTATATATGGGGGACCCCATAGGGAACCCATAGGGACCCCATAGAGACACCATAGAGCACAGAGAGCCCATAGAGACCCCATAGAGACCCATAGGGACCCTATAGGGAACATATAGGGAGCCATAGGGACCCATAAACCATAGAGACCCCATAGAGACCCCATAGACCATAGAGACCCCATAGAGACCCCATAGAGACCCCATAGGGACCCCATAGACCATAGAGACCCCACAGAGACCCCATAGAGATCCTATAGGGAATACATAGGGACCCATAGGGACCCATAGAGACCCCATAGACCATAGAGACCCCATAGAGACCCCATAGACCATAGAGACCCCATAGAGACCCCATAGGAACCCCATAGACCATAGAGACCCTATAGAGACCCCACAGGGAGCACATAGGGACCCATAGAGACCCCATAGACCATAGATACCCCATAGAGACCCCATAGAGACCCCACAGGGATCACATAGGGAGCCTATAGGATTCTTCAGCCACGTCACCTTGGGCTATAGGGGATATAGGGGAGTATATAGGGGATCCCATAGGGAACCCATAGGGACCCCATAGAGACACATAGAGACCCCATAAGGACCCCATAGAGACCCATAGGGACCCATAGGGACCCATAGAGACCCATAGGGACCCATAGGGACCCCATAGAGACCCATAGGGACCCCACAGAGACCCCATAGACCATAGAGACCCCACAGAGACCCCATAGAAACCCCATAGACCATAAAGACCCCACAGAGATCCCATAGACCATATAGACCCTTAGAGACCCCATAGGGAAACATAGGGACCCATAGGGACCCCATAGAGACCCATAGAGACCCCATAGAGACCCATAAAACATAGAGACCCCATAGAGACCCCATAGAGACCCATAGGGACCCATAGAGCCCCATAGAGACCCCATAGACCATTGAGACCCCATAGAGACCCCATAGAGACCCTTTGGGACCCCATAGAATAACCACGTCACCTTGGGCTTATAGGGGATATAGGGGAATTTATGGGATCCCCATAGGGAATATATAGGGACCCCATAGAGACCCCATAGAGATTCATAGAGACCCATAGAGACCCAATAGAGACCCCATAGACCATAGAGACCCCAATAGAGACCCATAGAGACCCATAGAGACCCATAGAGACCCATAGAGACCCATAGGGACCTATAGGGTCCCCATAGAAGAACCACGTCACCTTGGGCTTATAGGGGATATAGGGGAATTTATAGGGGATCCCATAGAGACCCATAGAGACCCCATAGAGACCCATAGAGACCCCATAGAGAATACATAGGGACCCCATAGACCATAGAGACCTCATATGGACCCCATAGAGACCCATAGAGACCCCATAGAGAGCCATAGAGACCCCATAAGGACCCATAGACCATAAAGACCCCATAGAGATCCCATAGGGAAACATAGGGAGCCCATAGAGACCCCATAGAGACCCATAGAGACCCATAGGGACCCCATAGAGACACATAGAACCCCATAGAGACCCATAAAACATAGGGAACACATATGGACCCCATAGAGACCCCATAGAGACCCATAGGGACACATAGGGAATACATAGAGACCCCATAGACCATAGAGACCCCATAGACCATAGAGACCCCACAGAGACCCCATAGACCATAGAGACCCCACAGAGACCCCATAGACCATAGAGACCCCATAGAGACCCCATAGACCATAGAGACCCCATAGAGACCCCATAGACCATAGAGACCCCATAGAGACCCCATAGACCATAAAGACCCCATAGAGACCCCATAGACCATAGAGACCCCATAGAGACCCCATAGACCATAGAGACCCCATAGAGACTCATAGAGACCCCATAGAGACCCCATAGAGACCCATAGAGACCCCATAGACCATAGAGACCCCATAGACCATAGAGACCCCATAGAGACCCCATAGCGGCCCCATAGCGGCCCCATACCTTGGGGTGACCCCGTACGGCGCAGTTTAGGGCCACGGTGTACCCCGCCACCACGCTCCGATCCACCAATGGGGTGAGGAACTGTGGGGCCGCGCGAAGATCCTGCTCCTTATAGGGCACCGTCTTTAGGGTCAGCCCTATAGGGGATGGAAACGACCCCATAACTGACCCTATAACCCCATAACCGACCCTATAACCCCATAACCGACCCTATAACCCCATAACTGACCCTATAACCCCATAACTGACCCCATAACCCCATAACTGACCCTATAACCCCATAACTCACCCTATAACCCCATAACTCACCCTATAACCCCATAAC
>NW_015440196.1:0-1086 GCF_001577835.2 Coturnix japonica | reverse complement strand
TAACCCCATAACCCCATAACTGACCCCATAACAGACCCTATAACCCCATAACTGACCCCATAACCGACCCCATAACCCCATAACTGACCCCATAACTGACCCCATAACCCCATAACTGACCCCATAACTGACCCTATAACCCCATAACCGACCCTATAACCAACCCTATAACCCCATAACCCCATAACTGACCCTATACCCGACCCCATGACCCCATAACCCCATAACTGACCCCATACCCGACCCCATAACCCCATAACCCCATAACTGACCCCATACCCGACCCCATAACCCCATAACCCCATAACGGACCCCATAAGTGCCTGTATAACCCCATAACCCCATAACCGACCCTATAACTGACCCTATAACCCCATAACCGACCCTATAACCCCATAACCGACCCTATAACCCCATAACTGACCCTATAACCCCATAACCGACCCTATAACCCCATAACCCCATAACTGACCCCATATCTCACCCTATAGGAGTGGTTCACGGTCCTGGAGCACAGCCGCCCCACACGTTGCATGACCCCATAACCGACCCTATAACCCCATAACCGACCCCATAACCCCATAACTGACCCTATAACCCCATAACTAACCCCATAAGTGCCTATATAACCCCATAACCCCATAACTGACCCCATAACCAACCCTATAACCCTATAGCCCCATAACATACCCAATAACCGACCCTATAACCCCATAACTGACCCTATAACCCCATAACTGACCCTATAACCCCATAACTGACCCCATAACCCCATAACTGACCCTATAACCCCATAACTGACCCTATAACCCCATAAGTTCCCCCATAAATGCCCCCATCACCCCATAACTGACCCTATAACCCCATAACTGACCCCATAACCCCATAACCGACCCTATAACCCCATAACTGACCCCATAACCCCATAACCGACCCCATAACCGACCCTATAACCCCATAACCGACCCCATAACCCCATAACTAACCCCATAACCGACCCCATAACCCCATAACCCCATAACTGACCCCATACCCGACCCCATAACCCCATAACTGACCCCATAACCAACCCCATAACCCTATAAC
>NW_015440195.1:0-19272 GCF_001577835.2 Coturnix japonica | reverse complement strand
CTAAGATTCCCCACTTACTCCTACTATACCCCCATGATATCCCCCCATATACCCCCATAGACCCCATTTCTCCCTATATACCCCATCATTACCCCCATAGACCCCCCCATTAGACCCCCATATACGCCCCCATTACCCCCCATAGACCCCCATATACCCCCCATTACCCCCCATAGAACCCCCATATACCCCCAGAGACCCCCTTAACCGCCACCCATTTAAATCCGGTCCTATACTCACCACAAACGAACCAATCTATCCCCCATCAGACCCCCCTATAACCCCCCAATATAACCCCATTATTCCCACCCATAATTCCCCCCAATATCCCCATTACACCCACATTACAACCCATTACACCCCATAACACCCTAACACGCCATTACACCCACATAACACACCAATGATCAGCGCCGACGCACTCAATAGAGAGACCCAATAGCGAGACCACCATAAGAGACCCTACGTCGCATAGCAGACCATAGCGATCATAGAGGACCCATAGAAGACCTAGAACCCATAGGGACCCATAGAGACCCATAGAGACCCAATAGAGACCCATAGAGCACACATAGGGACACGAGAGACCATAGACGCATCCATAGCAGACCATAGAGACCCATAGAGACACATAGAGACCCATAGGCCGGACCCCATGTAGAGGCCCATAGGGATCCATAGCGGCACCCGATTAGGTCCCATAGGACCATGAGCGATCCATAGAGACCATAGGACCCATAGAGGGGACACATTAGGGAGCCCCATCAGAAGAACCATAGCGATCCCATAGAGACCCAGCAGCAGACATAGGAGACACATTAACGACCATAAGCGACACCCATAGGGACCCATTCAGAGATCCAGTAGCGGCCATAGCTGACCCATAGGACACCATACGGGACTCCATAGGACACATAGGGAACATAGGGACCCAGTCAGAGACCCATAGCACAACCATAGCGAACCATAGAGACCCATACGATCACATAGAGACCCATTAGACGACCGACATTAGACGACACATAGGGACCCATAGGAGACCCATAGAGACCATCGCGACCCACTAGGGACCCAATAGAGACCCATACGAGACCCATTAGGAGACCGCGAATAGAGACACATAGCGGACCTAGAGACCATAGAGCACCCATAGAGACCCATAGCGACCCATGGGACCATAGCGACCCATCAGAGGAACCATTATCCCATCCCATGTATCCCATGATCCCATAAATCCCATATCCATATACTCCCATAACCCATATCCCATACCCCATAACACCCCCATATACCCATATAACCCCATAAACCATAAATAACCCCATTATAAAAACCCATCATCACACCCATATCACCCCATCACACCCCCATAACTCACCAATTACTGGCCCACGTTTACCCCCACTTACTAACCCATGACTAACCCATGTACACACCCCAAAACCCATACTAACCCCATATACCCCCAGGAATAAACTGTTATTAACCCGAAAATTCCATTGCTCAACTCTTAAGACGCACGCCAAGTTTTATACGCCTCTTCTGAGGCAACCACTGTCTTGGGTGCAAACAAATAGCTACGAACCCGTATCAGGGCACTCAGTATAACCAACGCGCAACTTCATTTATATCAGAGAGACCCCATAGGATTTCGGGCCCCCGGCATGATCACCCACTTGACGACCTCTACAGCACGGTCGAAGATGCAGTATGTATTGGTCTTCCTCCTTCTACTCTCTTTATATCTCCAGCAATGCAAAAGCGGCGCAACTACTCACTCGCCTACTAGTTCAATCTTATGGTCAAAGTAAGCTCCTAACTCTCCTAGTTTCCATGCTAATCTCACTCCATCATCCAATTATTTAGACGAACGTTGTTACAAGCACCGGAACGAATTCCATGATCGAGCTGGGCATCGCGCACAATTTTCATCTCGCCGCTCACCCTAAACAAGTTGATAAGGGCCCAAATTTAATGCATCACCCGACAAAATGAACTGTTACATCACCGCCCCATAAAAAGGAAGCATTCTAAGCACAATTATAAGGGCGCTCGCTTGTACTCGTGCGCGCAGAGAAGCCGAGAACCTGCCTTCATATATTTAAATCACGCGATATTGAATAAATTTATAGACCGCATCACTAGTTCACAACCACGTCTTCTATCCAAAGCGATCCAATGGCATACATGCCACTCTGCCAGCGATAATAAAACCATTAACCCCCATTCTTAGACAAGTGCCCCAAATATGAGACCTTCCCTCCAAGAGTGATTTTTACAATTGCCAGGAGCTCCACAAGTCACAACTTCCAAACCCATGGATCGCACGAGCCACAGGTATTTTGGTCAAGGGCCTCTCTCTGCATCCAATTAGCTGGAGTGGGTTTTAAGAGCAAACAACTGATAACCCCCATATACCAACTCCTCTAGTTATTAATTGACATACGAGTCATGCCTAGTACATGGGGCTTTTTCTCCAAATGATCACTCTCGTGCACGGGAGCTGCGTTGTATGACACCCACGCCCACTCACATGCAATACCCCACTTATATTTGCGAACGACTAGCCTGAAACACCGCAAGCATTAATAACTACCTGGAGTCTTTATGTCATTACAGCCGATCTCCATACGTAAGCGTTTGCGAATTCACATTGGTTGGCTCTGAAGTAAGGTAGCTTGTGCACTTCCTCTCAAATTTATCTACCCACCGTCAACTTTATTCATTTACTTGCTACTTATTAAAACACACAAATTTCATAGCACCTATCAATTTTTCCGGACTCACCCTGATAGTCTACACGCGCTAACCATAGTCCATTCTTCCATACTGAATGAGGGCTCGTGTAGACACCGGACAACATGCGTGGTGCTATGGCGAGTCCCAGAGGCTCACAGGCCGCATTAGGCTCTCATGAGCGGCCAGGATTACTCACCGGCTTACACTGGTGCCTTTGCGGTGAGAAGGACTGTTCTTCAATTTCTGCCGAGGCTGTGAGAACAGTCCTCGCAGCGGCAGCAATTAGATATCATCTCTTAAACTGAGATCAAGTACAGCACTGACACATACTTGCTCAACCTGTGGTCCTCGCTGTCCTCCTGAGATCTGCTGGAAAAAAAACAAGCCACACACACATGCAAATAACCAACGCTGTTAAAGGCTTTATTCTCTCCTATGTCATTCATTCCTATGAAAGAATGAACCATAGGGGAGTTGAGTAAGACCTTAAGAATGATAGCTTAAGAAGCCTGGTATTGAGTCTACTCTCCTACTTAGAGATCACGAGACGTGGAGGGCGGGTGGGGGTCGCCGGCAAAACTGCTAACGGAACATATTTATCGACTCTGGAATCTCATAGACTACCTGATTCGCAATATTAACAGAACGCAAATTGAAAAACCCACTATGGATTTTCTGAATGGTTCTGCTCGCGAATTTATAAAGATTTCTCTTCCCATAGACTTAAGTATGACACTTATATAAGCTACACACAGCAGCAATTTATTAATGTTTCGAGTGCAGGGGTATTAGATATGAGGACCCACTGATCGATCCTATAGCATCTTATGTGTAACAGTTACAACATCGAGAAGATAAACTCGCAAGAAACCTCCACTCTCGCAAATACTCACTACATGCATTTTGAATAGACCAAATAAAAAAGGACATAACCACCTTGAACCTCACAAAACATAGACGTTCTCATTTTGTAATAAATTTCCGATGCATGTATAGTGCCCGAGTGTGAAAAAGCAACCCCCCCACCTCGACCAACAGAACTGCCTTACAAGTGCACCAAGATTATAAGTCATTTACTCTCTCTCCTCTCAACCCCATTGCAACAGGCACAAGCTACTCCATGTGACCATTGTGAACACCTGCATTAATATTCACCATATTCCCCAAGGACCCCTTAGGTGATGTACCTCACAAAATCTGAGCGCACTCTCGACTAAGGACTCCCAACTGAGGCGCGCATATGTCACACGGCATTAAGCGATAACAAAGAACTGGCCGCACAATCATTCACCTCATCCAGCTACTTTTTCGACAGACACCCGACTCATATATTTTTCCATTATACTACCCCATTGATCTACTCCTGCCTCAGATGTGTTGTCACCTTAGCAAATTCCACGCAAAGTGTGGGAAGGGACAAGAGCAATATGATTGTCCTTGGCCCCTTTTGTTGGCAATCACAGTTATTTTGAGCCCTCCAAATAGGTAAAAAGCTTGATCTCTGAGTATTTTTCTCGGTCGCAGCCGCACGACCCCAGAGATGACAATAGTACGCTTGGTGCTTCAGCACCGAGCAGAAACAGGCCTCCTCTCGATGCATTCTGCTTTAGAAACAGACATGCTTTAAGTACCAAAAAACAGAAGCAAATCTTCATGTATTCCACGTTCCTCAGCTCTGGTTTACCAATGTGCTGCTGGTGGCATCAAAGACTGTAAAAGTTTCCTACTTGCTGCTCCTAGCAGGGCAGCCGCAACAGGCACAAGCCACGGCGCAGGTTCACCAGACGGCAGCACATTGATGCATAGACAAAAGAGTTAAAGCAGCACCATACAAAAGCAGGCAGCAGTGCTAAAAATAGGCAACGGTTCAAAAAAAAAAAATGAAGGAGAAGAAAAAAGAAAAAAGAAGAAAAAAAAAAACCCCTCAACTCTCCTTAAATAACATCCCATTATAATGTGCCACAGGGGTCTTCTCTTATATAGTGAACTTTTGCATACGAGGATCAATTCACATATAAGTCCTGTATCTCAAACATGATTGCTTTGAGATGTCCGAGAAGCCCCACCAGTACAAATTGCGTGAGACAAAGAATAAGATCTCGAATTAGATAACCCGATATAGGGGATTGACCCATGGCCGAGCACAGACTTCTAGAGTTGGCACATTTTAGGACCCATTTGGCTATTGACGCTTAACCTAATATTTGGAGTTATCTGATACAGCCCAATGCTTGAGAATACCTCGATTTGAGATGACTAGAAGGTTCATCCTCGACAGATAATAAATATCGAGCAGAGCTCCGCGCATAACTATTTTTGAGACTCATCCTAAAATTCTCCGTCCGTGCCATCAAAGACCGATTATACTTCACAATTATTTGTTCTGCTTCTCTTGACTACATGAATTCAAGTATTCGAACGTTCTCACTGATATGGAGAAAATATTAAACTACTCTCGTGTTTATGACTCTACACGTTATTGAGATGCCTTGTCCCTATGTTACTCCTTTCCTATTACACCTATCATTGCACAACACCAGGCATGATCTTTCACTCCGCCCACGGCTCACCTCACTAGGATACACCAGCCTCCCAGGTACTCACAAGCCCTCTCGATGTCACTTCACCCACCTGCACTCCTTGCATCCGTTTCGCCAATCGAGCCTTAGGTTAAATTTTGTTTGAGCCCAAGCGCGCGCGCTCTCGCAACACTCCTCTTATCATCTTAATCGCCCTATTGAACATTAAGGAAATCTTCTCCCTGCATGCAGTTATTTGACTCCCTCCTGAACTGTAGTTCCTATAAAAATAAGAAACACCCTTCCTGCGCCCGGCACGTATAGCCCTCTTATTCGAGCTGAACTCTCACAGCACCTTCGCACTACATGTTTTTAGGCACCCCTAGCCCTCACCCCATCTCCTCGGGCACTAGTGTGAACTCAAAAGCTACCAGGACTGTCCCAATGTCACAATTACCTCTCGCAGGCTATCCCATCGTGAAGTTATTCTCTCGCCAAAGCTGATTGCAATGCCCTGGCCATAGACAGCATGTTAGAAGATTCCACCGCACAGGCTGTGACTCGCACGCATGTGCGCACAGAATGGGAAATTAATATCGCACGCTCGCTGACAGAGCTATTCCATCCAGAAGATCCATCAGAGACAGTGCGCCCCAAGAGCTAATCTTGCTTCCCCTTATACTGCGCTGCGTTACTCGCACAATTATTTAACACACACTCTCTCCTGATGTACAATCTGCCATAGCCCCCAGGTGCCAGTATCTAAGCAGCAGACTCACGCTCGTCTATGGATTGTTTACCTGCGATCAATATCTTGTATAACAACGCCGACACAACGTACTAATATTCTTTTCTTTGACTCTCACAGCTGAGCCCCAGCATGAGCTCTGTGTCATTACCCAGCCATTCCTGTCTGCAGAGCAAGGCTGAAGGGGAGATGTCAGAATTGTTTTCTTCTCTCCTCAAAATCGATTCACAGCACTCGCGCCACTTCAGAGTATAAATATCTCTCGGGCGAAAATCAAAATGACCCGACTAGAATTGCATATTAGAATCTGCTCGCACTAGTGTCAAGCTATATACCTCTCTCTCTCTCCCCCATATTGCCTATCTCACTCTCCCCACCAGGAACAGCAAAACGCAGATATTTTGACCCCCCATTACCCCCTCTAGCAATTCAAAGATACCTTTATCCAAATGGATTATTAGCTCCAAGGCGTCTCGCATAACTGGAGAGATTAAACATGTTCCCCTCGTACTATATTTATGTATCCTAACGGAGCATATCCCTCTCATACACAGGTGACACGACCACCAAGGGGATATACCCCCATAATAAGCCCAATGGCATTACTTTTAATTGAACCTACACAGGTTTTGTACTCTCCTATCGCGATATTATTTTTCCAACTTGACTTATATCCCTCGCAGGATCGGTGCAGTTGCTAAGGCACCTCAGTCTGCCCAGCTCTTAAGTGCTTCTAATGGTAGCTTGATCTCCCACTCCAGAATGAAGTGACATTCTAACCTATCACCTTCAGCCATAATCATCTCCTATCAATCTTCAAAGCATTATGGTAATACTGGTTGCCGCTGCATACGTTGTAAAACTGCTTCCCATAACCATTCCGTATTCACTTCCAATTCAGTTTGGGTAAATTACAATCTACCTGCTGCGTCCAATTCTGCAAGCCCGTCAAAACAATTAGATAGGACCCCCAGAGTGACTAGGTTTCTTCATACTAACCGCTCTTGACAGGGCTATAAACATTTACCGATTTATAGCTGGGATGCTCAAACGCTTTTAAACTATTTCTACGTCAAACTTTCCAACAAACTGAACAAAAGTATATAGGACGAGTGGCACATCACGACTCTCCACATTCCTGATCAGCCTCTTATTCTCTCTACTCCTCTTACGCTCCTCGCTCAACATACGATGTCGCGCTCTCTCTGCAAGTAAGAGCCTCTCCCTCGCGGCGCCTGCTATTCAATTCAAAAGCGAGATCTCTTCTGAATATACCCATCTACATAACAGCAAAGAAGTATTTTCTGAAAGGATTTTTGTTCATGTGGATTCACAGTGTGATAAAACAACATATCTATCTCAGACCACTATCATTAGCAGAATAGAACTGATTAGCAATCCATTTATTCAGCTCAGCCAATTTCATTCCACTCAATACATTTTCACTACGTGCTATATATTATAGCCGCACTCACAAAATTCTCCCTACCTTTCTTAACACCTCCTCATACAATAATGGCCAACTGGAATTCTGATCTAATTGCGCGCTCTGGTTGCCTCGAGGGGGTGACATCCCCACCTATATGTTGTTTCCGCTCATCCGCCATAAGGTTTGACTTGCTCCTCCCACAATTTCAACTCTCTCCACCTATCTACCTCTCCTCTTCATATTTGATGAGAGAACCCTTCTCCCCTCTATTGCCCAATAAGCTTCTCCTTCCCCACTATCCTTCTCTGCCTCTCAGTAAGGATATGCAAGACACGCATTGCATTTAGGCTTTAGGAAAGACGCACAAAAATGCGACAGCAGCACACTGAGGTCTTTGAGAATGCAAACCAAGATTCCAAAGGAGAACTGAAACCTTCTGTGACCTGAAAGAACTGATGTGGTGCAGGCACTGTATGCCCAGCTCCACTGGTCTCTGGTGACCTCAACTACCACCCACCCAATGGTAGTGATACCCTGAAGAACACATTGTGGTGTAAGTTAACCAGTCCTTGATAGTGCACAATTGAATAGTGCACAACATCGTGTGCTTGATTTTGAACAGACAAACTTCGGGACTCTGTAGAGTTTCAGTCCAGTACATACAAGGTGACAATGTTCCCCAGCAAGTATAACACACTGATGTTTAGCACCAAAACATTTTATCACCTTTTCATTGCTCTGAAGCTGAAGTGATTTAATTACAGTGGATGACACGGGAAGAAATAGATAGTTCTACTAACTCTCAACCTGCCTTTGACATTCAGCAGAATGACATGAGTGTATTGAAACAAGTGTAAATAAGGTTAACATACCAAGGGAATTGCTCCTAAAATTGAAACATGTAGCCATCTGCTTGACAAACAATCTATTCTCCTGCTCTAGAATCAGAGAAGGGCCATGGTGATTGTAATTATGGTTGAGTCAGCCTTTCCATTATGAGTTACCATGTTCAAGAATGTACATCTATCTTGGTCATTAAAGCAAAAAAAAAAATGTTGGCTGAAATTTCCAAACAGGCTCCTTAGGTCTGATCACTCCCCTGCTCCCCACCTGGCACTGTCAGCTGTTCCTACACAGCATGATTTTGATGCACTCTGGCACAGAATTACTAGCATCTGAATTGCTTTGCACGACCAAGAACAACAACTGAAGGGGCAACAGTTCAGCAGATCAGCCTGCAAAAACAGGATTCTGGATGTCAGAACCTGATCGGACTTCGGAGAAATTGGTGTCAGTTCAGAAATTCAGTCTTGCAAATGACTCCCTTGTCCACACCAAGTAGCGCCATCACAGAATCAGGCATGTTACAACCCGAAATCACAACTGTTTGCAAAGTCAGGCTTTTTCCTTAAAGGCAGCTCTTGTGGGGTTTACTGTGTTTGACTCCTGCTTGTGCAGACAATTGCAGCCCATAGACAGTTCTTTGTGATTAAACAAATATTCCGCAAAGCTATATACTTGGGTTATCATAGAAAGCTGTTTTGTAGAAGATCATTGGGCTACATAGGCTAGATCTTCGCAATGAAGAGATTATTCAGTGACTATCAGCTTAGCCACAGGAAGTGGGACTTTTTATCAAGAGAAGGAACAAAAGAGCAGCAGTGTGCATGTCAGCTGGCTCAGCACCCTCCTGCAGGAGCACAGGGAAATTTAACCCAAGATTTATGTGAAGGTTCTCCACCTGGCACCAAGTCAGACCGCAGAGTTACTGAACTGCATCGCATGGGTGAGTTGTGAGAGCTACCAAATAACACGCACTGGAAGTTACACCAAGGCTTCACAATTAATCACTGCTTTGCGCTGCCAGCCTGGGCTGCCTAAGGCAGCTTCTACTCATAGAGGCCACTCCTGCTCATAAAGATCACCATGAGTTAATTTGACAAGTTAATTTTAAACCACTAATTCACAGCCTACAAAGCTGAGTTGGTGTCGTGCGGGGAAGGAGCAGGCATGCCAATACAATCACTACGTACAGTAACTGGTTGCAATATAAATGGACTTCCCTCTATGAACGCTCTAGGGCCAGTCCATTGTGAATGGGTTATTTTGGTCCTCCTCAGTGTTACAAGAGCATTACATCATGGAGCCTACGTTATGTACCGTAGTCGTAACGGCTATCCCACACATCAAGGCTACCTGAGATGGAAGAACTTTTTTCAATAGCTCTTCTGCCCATTTCTTGCTCTGTGTGTTAACTAACTGCTTCCTGGGATAGGGCTGCAGTGCCTCCTGTCTCCCTCTCAGGGTCCTTGGGCAGTGTCCAAGCACGATGAAAACTAACAAGGATTTTCTGCCTCGCTCCTCATATGTACCAATGATCTGTGTGTGCTAGAGGGCTGGAGGGTGTCTCAAGCCGCTACTGACGTAGTGGAACTATTTTGTATGCGTTTATGCAAAGCCTTAATAAGCTTTGTGTTTTCACTCCATTTTTTTTTCTGTGATCTTTTTTCCCCGAGGGAGGTTTCATTCTGTTGGTTCTCACCTCTAGTCCTGCATTACTGCATTCATTTGCCTCTTTCTTATATTCTTCCCAAAGCCTTCAGAACCACATCCATTCCTCTTTGTCAGCATGTTTCTTTTCCTCCTTGATCCATTGTGGCTGTCATCCACTTTCTAATGACATTCAAATGGAAGTGCCCATGCTTCAGGCTAATCGATGCTAATAACATAATTTAAATGATTGACTAGTCTTCAGAGACTGTGTTTAGTTGCTTTCTATGTTAAAAAAAAATATGAAGAGAAACAAGCTAAAAGGCCTCAAGACTCAGAACCGCGCTTAGATAAATCAGGCATGTGTAATTTCAAACCAGAAAACACGTTCACAGCAACTAGTTATGTAAATATTGAGCGTGTCTCAATGAAGTGCAATTCATCTTTTTGGCTAAATATTGCCGTAGGGATATTTTGTGATAGTTAAAACAAGGAATTTTATGGGGGTCTATGGGGGGTATATGGGGGTCTATGGGGGGTAATGGGGTTATATGGGGGGGTAATGGGGTTATATGGGGTTATATGGGGGGGTAATGGGGCCATATTGGTGAGTTATGGGGTGATATGGGGGTGATATGGGGTTATATGGGGTTATATGGGGTTATATGGGGGGGTAATGGGGCCATATTGGTGTGTTATGGGGTGATATGGGGTGTTATGGGGGGTAATGGGGTTATATGGGGTTATATGGGGTTATATGGGGCCATATTGGTGAGCTATGGGGTGATATGGGGTTATATGGGGTTATATGGGGTTATATGGGGTTATATGGGGGGGTAATGGGGCCATATTGGTGAGTTATGGGGTGATATGGGGGGTAATGGGGCCATATTGGTGAGTTATGGGGTGAGATGGGGGGTAATGGGGGGTAATGGGGTATGGGATATGGGATATGGGATGGGATATGGGATGGGATATGGGTCTCTATGGGTCCCTATGGGTCCCTATGGGTCTCTATGGTTCTCTATGGGTCTCTATGGGTTGCTATGGGTCTCTATGGGTCTCTATGGGTCTCTATGGGTCTCTATGGGTCCCTATGTGTCTCTATGGGTCGCTATGGGTCTCTATGGGTCCCTATGTGTCTCTATGGGTCTCTATGGATCGCTATGGGTCCCTATGGGTCGCTATGGGTCCCTATGGGTCTCTATGGGTCTCTATGGGTCCCAATGGGGTCTCTCTATGAGCGGCGGCCATATTGGTGTGTAATGGGGTGTAATGGGGTGTAATGGGGGGTAATGGGATATGGGGTATGGAATGGGATGGGATGGACAAGGAGAGACTGGTGTGTACTGGTTCATACTGGTTTATACTGGTCCGTACTGGTTCATACTGGTTTATACTGATTCATACTGGTCTGTACTGGTTCGTACTGGTCCGAACTGGTTCATACTGGTTAGTACTGGTTTGTAGTGGTTCATACTGTTCCATACTGGTCCATACTGGTTAATACTGGTCTGTACTGGTCCGAACTGGTTCATACTGGTTAGTACTGGTTTGTAGTGGTTTATACTGGTTTGTACCAGTTCATACTGGTCCATACTGGTCTGTACCGGTTCATACTGGGTCGTACCGGTTCATACTGGTTTATACTGGTTCATACTGGTTTAAACCGGTTCATACTGGTTCATACTGGTCTGTACTGGTTTATACTGGTTCATACTGGTCCATACTGGTCTGTACTGGTTCGTACTGGTTCATACTGGTCTGTACTGGTTCATACTGGTTCATACTGGTCCATACTGGTCTGTACTGGTTCATACTGGTTCATACTGGTTCATACTGGTTCATACCGGTCTGTACCGGTTCATACTGGTTCATACTGGTTTATACCGGTTTATACCGGTTCATACTGGTCTGTCCCACCCCTGTCCCCCCGCAGTCTCTGTGCCCGCCGTTACAGCCGCCTCCATAACCGAGTGCTGCGCCCGGACCGAGATGGCGCCGCTTCCGGTTCCGGTACCACTTCCGGTTCCGGTTCCACTTCCGGTGTTACTTCCGGTTCCGGTGTTGCTTCCGGTTCCGATGTTACTTCCGGTTCCGGTGACGGCGCTACACCGTTGCTCCTCCCACTGCTGATGGCCGCCCACCCCGAGGGGGGGGCGCCATGATGGACCCCCCACATTGACCCTATAGACCCCATTGACCCCATTGACCCCATTGACCCTATTGACCCTATAGACCCCAGTGACCCTATTGACCCCATTGACCCCATTGATCCCATTGACCCCAATGACCCCATTGACCCCATTGACCCTATTGACCCTATTGACCCCATTGATCCCATAGACCCCATAGACCCTATAGACCCCATTGACCCTATTGATCCTATTGACCCCATTGACCCTATTGATCCCATTGACCCTATTGATCCCATTGACCCCATAGACCCCATTGACCCCATTGACCCCATTGACCCCATTAAAGATCCCATTGACCCCATTGATCCCATTGATCCCAATGACCCCATTGACCCCAATGTCCCCACCCCAATGACCCTATTGAGCCCAATGACCCCATTGATCCCATTGACCCCATTGACCCTATTGACCCTATTGACCCCATTGACCCCATTGACCCTATTGACCCCATTGACCCCATTGCCCCCATTGCCCCCATTGACCCCATTGACCCTATAGACCCCATTGACCCCATTGACCCTATAGACCCCATTGACCCCATTGACCCTATTGACCTCGTTGACCCCATTGACCCCATTGACCCCATTGACCCCATTGACCCTATTGATCCCATTGACCCCATTGACCCCAATGACCCCATTGACCCCAATGATCCCAATGACCCCCATAACCCCATATCCCAACATCCCCACCCCATAACCCCATATCCCAATGTTTCAATGTCTCCACCCCATAGACAGCCCCAAAACTGCTTGTTTTCACCCCACAATGATGTGTCGTCTATAGCCACCATATTGGGGTCACTTTGGGGTCCATTTGGGGCCATTTGGGGCCATTTTGGGGTCAAGGCTCTTTAGGATTTTTATGGGGCCATTTGGGTCCATTTGGGGTCAATTTGGGGCCATTTTGGGGTCAATTTGGGGCCATTTTGGGTACGAGGCTCTTTAGGATTTTTATGGGGCCATTTGGGGTCAATTTGGGGACGATTTGGGGTCAATTTGGGGCCATTTGGGGCCATTTTGGGTACGAGGCTCTTTAGGACTTTTATGGGGCCATTTGGGTCCATTTGGGGTCAATTTGGGGCCATTTTGGGGTCAATTTGGGGCCATTTGGGGCCATTTTGGGTATGAGGCTCTTTAGGATTTTTATGGGTCCATTTGGGGCCATTTTGGGGTCAATTTGGGTCAATTTGGGACCATTTTGGGGCCGACATTCTTTAGGATTCTTATAGGGCCATTTAGGGACGCTTTGGGGCCATTTAAGGCCATTTTGGGGTCAATTTGGGGCCATTTGGGGTCATTTTGGGTACGAGGCTCTTTAGGATATTTATGGGTCCATTTGGGGTCAATTTGGGGCCATTTTGGGGACATTTAGGGCCATTTTGGGTCTATTTGGGGCCATTTTGGGTACGAGGCTCTATAGGATTTTTATAGGGCCACTTTGGGGCCATTTAGGGCCAATTTGGGGCCACTTTGGGGTCAATTTGGGGCCATTTGGGGCCATTTTGGGTACGAGGCTCTTTAGGATTTTTATGGGGCCATTTGGGGTCAATTTGGGGTCAATTTGNGGGGTCAATTTGGGGTCAATTTGGGGCCATTTGGGGCCATTTTGGGTACGAGGCTCTTTAGGATTTTTATGGGGCCATTTGGGGTCAATTTGGGGATGATTTGGGGTCATTTGAGGACCATTTTGGGTCATTTTGGGGCCATTTTGGGTACGAGCCTCTTTAGGATTTTTATGGGGCCATTTAGGGCCATTTTGGGGCCATTTGGGGCCATTTTGGGGACGAGGCTCTATAGGATTTTTATAGGGCCACTTTGGGGCCATTTAGGGCCATTTTGGGTCAATTTGGGGCCATTTTGGGTACGAGGCTCTTTAGGATTTTTATGGGGCCATTTGGGTCCATTTGGGGTCAATTTGGGGCCATTTGGGGTCATTTTGGGGCCGACATCCTTTAGGATTCTTATAGGGCCCTTTAGAGACACTTTGGGGCCATTTGGGGCCATTTGGGGACCCTTTTTGGGGCCATTTGGGGCCATTTTGGTTACGAGGCTCTTTAGGATTTTTATGGGGCCATTTGGGTCCATTTGGGGTCAATTTGGGGCCATTTTGGGGTCAATTTGGGGCCTTTTGGGGCCATTTTGGGTACGAGGCTCTTTAGGATTTTTATGGGGCCATTTGGGTCCATTTGGGGTCAATTTGGGGCCATTTGGGACCATTTTGGGGCCAAAATTCTTTAGGATTCTTATAGGGCCATTTAGGGACACTTTGGGGCCATTTGGGGCCATTTGGGGACCCTTTTTGGGGCCATTTGGGGCCATTTTGGGTACGAGGCTCTTTAGGATTTTTATGGGGCCATTTGGGGCCAATTTGGGGCCATTTGGGGTCATTTTGGGGCCGACATTCTTTAGGATTCTTATAGGGCCATTTAGGGACACTTTGGGGCCATTTAGGGCCATTTTGGGGTCAAGGCTCTTTAGGATTTTTATGGGGCCATTTGGGTCCATTTGGGGTCAATTTGGGGCCATTTTGGGGCCATTTTGGGTCAATTTGGGGCCATTTTGGGGACGAGGCTCTTTAGGATTTTTATGGGGCCATTTGGGTCCATTTGGGGCCGTTTTGGGTACGAGGCTCTTTAGGATTTTTATGGGGCCATTTGGGTCCATTTGGGGTCATTTTGGGGCCATTTGGGGCCATTTTGGGGACGAGGCTCTTTAGGATTTTTATGGGGCCATTTTTGGGACATTTGGGGCCATTTTGGGGTCAATTTGGGGCCATTTTGGGTACGAAGCTCTTTAGGATTCTTATAGGGCCATTTAGGGACACTTTGGGACCATTTGGGGCCATTTGGGGACCCTTTTTGGGGCCATTTGGGACCATTTTGGGTACGAGGCTCTTTAGGGTTTTTATGGGGCCATTTTGGGTCCATTTGGGGTCAATTTGGGGCCATTTTGGGGTCTATTTGGGGCTATTTGGGGCCATTTTGGGTACGAGGCTCTTTAGGATTTTTATGGAGCCATTTGGGTCCATTTGGGGTCAATTTGGGGCCACTTTGGGGTCAATTTGGGGCCATTTGGGACCATTTTGGGGCCGACATCCTTTAGGATTCTTATAGGGCCATTTAGGGACACTTTGAAGCCATTTTGGGGTCAATTTGGGGCCATTTGGGGCCATTTTGGGTACGAGGCTCTTTAGGGTTTTTATGGGGCCATTTGGGGCCATTTTGGAGACGAGGCTCTATAGGACTTTTATAGGGCCAGTTTGGGGCCATTTAGGGCCATTTTGGGGCCATTTGGGGCCGTTTTGGGTACGAGGCTCTTTAGGATTTTTATGGGGCCATTTGGGTCCATTTGGGGTCAATTTGGGGCCATTTAGGGCCATTTTGGGGCCATTTGGGGTCATTTTGGGGCTGACATCCTTTAGGATTCTTATAGGGCCATTTAGGAACACTTTGGGGCCATTTTGGGGTCAATTTGGGGCCTTTTGGGGCCATTTTGGGTACGAGGCTCTTTAGGATTTTTATGGGGCCATTTGGGGTCAATTTGGGGCCATTTGGGACCATTTTGGGTACGAGGCTCTTTAGGATTCTTATAGGGCCATTTAGGGCCACTTTGGGGCCATTTAGGGCCATTTTGGGTCAATTTGGGGCCATTTTGGGTACGAGGCTCTTTAGGATTTTTATGGGGCCATTTGGGGCCATTTGGGGTCCATTTGGGGCCATTTGGGACCATTTTGGGGCCCACATTCTTTAGGATTCTTATAGGGCCATTTAGAGACACTTTGAGGCCATTTGGGGCCATTTTGGGACCCTTTTTGGGTCAATTTGGGGCCATTTTGGGTACGAGGCTCTTTAGGATTTTTATGGGGCCATTTGGGTCCATTTGGGGTCAATTTGGGGCCATTTTGGGGTCAATTTGGGGCCATTTGGGGTCATTTTGGGGCCAAAATTCTTTAGGATTCTTATAGGGCCATTTAGGGACACTTTGGGGCCATTTTGGGTCAATTGGGGGCCATTTTGGGGACGAGGCTCTTTAGGATTCTTATAGGGCCATTTAGGGACACTTTGAAGCCAATTTGGGGCCACTTTGGGGTCAATTTGGGGTCATTTTGGGTATGAGGCTCTTTAGGATTTTTATGGGGCCACTTGGGTCCATTTGGGGTCAATTTGGGGCCATTTAGGGTCAATTTGGGGCCATTTGGGGCCATTTTGGGTATGAGGCTCTTTAGGATTCTTATAGGGCCATTTAGGTCAATTTGGGGCCATTTGGGGCCACTTTGGGGTCAATTTGGGGCCATTTGGGGTATGAGGCTCTTTAGGATTTTTATGGGGCCATTTTTGGGACATTTGGGGCCACTTTGGGTCAATTTGGGACCATTTTGGGGCCGACATTCTTTAGGATTCTTATAGGGCCATTTAGAGACACTTTGGGTCCATTTGGGGCCATTTAGGGCCATTTTGGGTCAATTTGGGGCCATTTTGGGTACGAGGCTCTTTAGGATTCTTATAGGGCCATTTAGGGACACTTTGAGGCCTTTTTGGGGTCAATTTGGGGCCATTTTGGGGTCAATTTGGGTCAATTTGGGGCCATTCTGGGTACGAAGCTCTTTAGGATTTTTATGGGGCCATTTGGGTCCATTTTGGGTCAATTTGGGGCCATTTTGGGGTCAATTTGGGGCCATTTGGGGCCATTTTGGGTACGAGGCTCTTTAGGATTCTTATAGGGCCATTTAGGGACACTTTGAAGCAATTTAGGGCCATTTTGGGGCCATTTGGGGCCATTTTGGGTACAAGGCTCTTTAGGATTTTTATGGGGCCATTTGGGTCCATTTGGGGTCAATTTGGGGCCATTTTGGGGTCAATTTGGGGCCTTTTGGGGTCATTTTGGGGCCGACATCCTTTAGGATTCTTATAGGGCCATTTAGAGACACTTTGGGGCCATTTGGGGCCATTTGGGGACCCTTTTTGGGTCAATTTGGGGCCATTTTGGGGACAAGGCTCTATAGGATTTTTATAGGGCCATTTTGGGGCCATTTGGGGTCAATTTGGGGCTACTTTGGGGTCGATTTGGAGCCATTTTGGGTACGAGGCTCTTTAGGATTTTTATAGGGCCATTTTGGGTCAATTTGGGGCCATTTGGGGCCATTTTGGGTACGAGGCTCTTTAGGATTCTTATAGGGCCATTTAGGGTCAATTTGGGGCCATTTAGGGCCATTTAGGGTCAATTTGGGGCCATTTGGGGCCATTTTGGGTACGAGGCTCTTTAGGATTTTTATGGGGCCATTTAGGGCCATTTTGGGTCAATTTGGGGCCATTTGGGGTCATTTTGGGGCCGACATTCTTTAGGATTCTTATAGGGCCCTTTAGAGACACTTTGGGACCATTTGGGGCCATTTGGGGACCCTTTTTGGGTCAATTTGGGGCCATTTTGGGGTCAAGGCTCTTTAGGATTTTTATAGGGCCATTTAGGGTCAATTTGGGGCCATTTGGGGCCATTTGGGGTATGAGGCTCTTTAGGATTTTTATGGGGCCATTTGGGGTCAATTTGGGGATGATTTGGGGTCATTTGAGGACCATTTTGGGTCAATTTGGGGCCACTTTGGGTACGAGGCTCTTTAGGATTTTTATGGGGCCATTTGGGTCCATTTGGGGTCAATTTGGGGCCACTTTGGGGTCAATTTGGGGCCATTTTGGGGTCAAGGCTCTTTAGGATTCTTATAGGGCCATTTAGGGACACTTTGGGGCCATTTTGGGGTCAATTTGGGGCCATTTGGGGTACGAGGCTCTTTAGGATTTTTATGGGGCCATTTGGGTCCATTTGGGGTCAATTTGGAGCCATTTGGGGCCATTTTGGGTATGAGGCTCTTTAGGATCTTTATAGGCATTTAGGCATTTGGGGCCATTTAGGCCATTTTGGGTCAATTTTGGGGCCGTTTTGGGGTACTGAGGCTCTTTAGGATTTTTTGGGGCCATTTTGGCATGGGCATTGGGCCATTGGGGTCATTTGGGGCCATTTGGGACGTTCATTTTGGGCCCACGATTCTTAGGAATTCTTATAGGGCCATTGAGACACTTTGAGCCATTTGGGCCATTTGGGTACCTTTGGGTCAATTTGGGGCCATTTTGGGGACGAGGCTCTTAAGGTTTATGGGCCATTTGGGTCCATTTGGGGTCAATTTGGGCCATTTTGGGTCTATTTGGGGCCATTTGGGGCCATTTTGGGTATGAGGCTCTTTAGGATCTTTATAGGGCCATTTAGGAACACTTTGGGGCCATTTAGGACCATTTTGGGTCAATTTGGGGCCATTTTGGGGACGAGGCTCTATAGGATTTTTATAGGGCCACTTTGGGGCCATTTAGGGCCATTTTGGGTCAATTTGGGACCATTTTGGGTACGAGGCTCTTTAGGATTCTTATAGGGCCATTTAGGGACACTTTGGGGCCATTTTGGGGTCAATTTGGGTCAATTTGGGTCCATTTTGGGGACAAGGCTCTTTAGGATTTTTATAGGGCCATTTAGGAACACTTTGGGGCCATTTAGGGCCATTTTGGGGTCAATTTGGGGCCATTTGGGGCCATTTGGGGTATGAGGCTCTTTAGGATTTTTATGGGGCCATTTGGGGTCAATTTGAGGATGATTTGGGGTCATTTGAGGACCATTTTGGGTCAATTTGGGGCCATTTTGGGTACGAGGCTCTTTAGGATTCTTATAGGGCCATTTAGAGACACTTTGGGGCCATTTGGGGACCCTTTTTGGGGCCATTTGGGGCCATTTTGGGGACGAGGCTCTATAGGATTTTTATAGGGCCACTTTGGGGCCATTTAGGGCCATTTGGGGTCGATTTGGGGCCGTTTTGGGGACGAGGCTCTTTAGGATTTTTATAGGGCGATTTTGGGGCCGTTTGGGGCCATTTGGGGTCAATTTGGGCCCATTTTGGGGCCATTTGGGCCCATTTTGGGGACGAACCCCTTTAAAACCCTTTATAGGGCCCATTAACGCCCCCCTTTATGGCCGCCATGACTGACGTCATCACCAGCGCGACAACACACCCTTCCCTCTTCCTCCTTCCCCCAACTTCCGTCGCGTCCATCATGACGTCACATCCCGTCCCTCCCCATTTAAAGGGGCCGCGCCCACTTCCGGGAGCCGC
>NW_015440194.1:17624-19425 GCF_001577835.2 Coturnix japonica | reverse complement strand
TATAAACCCTATAACCCCCTATTCTCCCCTCCCAGATGCTCCATCATGGGCGGCGCCCCCCCCGCCCCACCTCGTTGACTACCTGGTCATTGCGGGCTGCCTCCATCATCCCCATTGTCGGACACGAGCCCGGTTCCGGCCCGACGCGCGGAGCCCATCACGAGCTGGCGCTATCGTTGCGGCTCAGAGGGGAGGAGGTTTCCGCAGGATTTCACCTGCATCGACCGGACCACGGGCGGGAGACCAGCAGAGCTCAGCAATGGATCGTGCACGGGATATAGGATGGTGCTGTTGCTACCGGAGGGGGGCGGACAAAACCGCCCTTATTAGAGCTGGTAATTATGGATATATGGGCTAATAGAGCTGCGGGTAATGTATGCGGACTGTTATAGGTAAATATGGGTTTATGGGTATATGGGGTTAGTGGGATCCATTGGTATTACTAGGATCATTCCATGGATATAGGATGGTGCTGTGCTACCGGAGGGGGGGCGATAAACCACCCCTTATAGAGCTGGGGTAATGGATATAGGGAAATAAATAGGGGTATATAGGGTAATATGGGGATATAGGGGGGTATATGGGGGTATATAGGGATGTAATGGGATATATATGGGATCATCCATGGATATAGGATGGTGCTGTGCTACCGCAGGGGGGGCGATAAACCACCCCTAATAGAGCTGGGGTAATGGATGGGGTATATGGGATATATGGGGTAATATGGGATATATGGGGTTATTGGGATCCATTGGGATATATAGGGGATCATCCATGGATATAGGATGGTGCTGTGCTACCGCAGGGGGGGGGATAAACCGCCCCTAATAGAGCTGGGGTAATGGATGGGGACATATATATGGGGATATATGGGGTAATATGGGGATATAGCGGGGTGTATGGGATATATGGGGGTATATAGGGATGTAATGGGATATATAGGGGATCATCCATGGATATAGGATGGTGCTGTGCTACCGCAGGGGGGGCAACAAACCGCCCCTTATAGAGCTGGGGTAATGTATGGGGACATATATATGGGGATATATGGGGTAATATGGGATATATGGGTGTGTATGGGATATATGGGGGTATATAGGGGCTGATACACAGCTATAGGATGGTGCTGTGCTACCGCAGGGGGGGACAAACCGCCCCTTATAGAGCTGGGGTAACGTATATGGGGTATATATGGGATATATAGGGATGTAATGGGATATATATGGGATCATCCATGGATATAGGATGGTGCTGTGCTACCGCGGGGGGGGGATAAACCGCCCCTTATGGAGCTGGGGTAATGGATGGGGACATATATATGGGGATATATGGGGTAATATGGGATATATGGGGGTATATGGGGTTATTGGGATCCATTGGGATATATAGGGGATCATCCATGGATATAGGATGGTGCTGTGCTACCGCAGGGGGGGCGATAAACCACCCCTTATAGAGCTGGGGTAATGTATGGGGTATATGGGGATGTGTATAGGGTAATATGGGATATATGGGGTAATATGGGATATAGGGGTATATGGGGTTATTGGGATATATGGGATCATCCATGGATATAGGATGGTGCTGTGCAGGGGGGGGGACAAACCGCCCCTTATAGAGCTGGGGTAATGGATGGGGGTGTATATAGGGTAATATGGGGATATATAGGGGTATATGGGGGTATATGGGGGTATATGGGGATGTAATGGGATATATAGGGGATCATCCATGGATATAGGATGGTGCTGTGCTACCGGAGGGGGGGCGATAAACCACCCCTTATAGAGCTGGGGTAATGGAT
>NW_015440194.1:8952-17599 GCF_001577835.2 Coturnix japonica | reverse complement strand
GTGGTGGTTCTGGACACGACCCCATACAGCCGTAGCGCCAACCTGGGTTATAGGGACCCAGAGAGACCCCATAGGGACCAGAGAGACCCATAGGAACCCCATAGGGACCCCATAGGGACCCAGAGAGACCCATAGGGACCCCATAGAGGCCAGAGAGACCCATAGGGACCCCATAGGGACCGAAGAGACCCATAGGGACCCATAGGGACCCCATAGGGACCGAAGAGACCCATAGAGACCCATAGGGACCCCATAACCCCATATACCCCTGTGTCTCCCCGCAGCATTCACTGTGAGGGCCGGGACCCCCCCCGTCCCGGTGTGGTGGTTCTGGACACGACCCCATACAGCCGTAGCGCCAACCTGGGCTCGGGGGGTCCCGGTTCCCCGCGCTGGTTCCTGTGTTACCGCCGGGCCGAGCGCGGCCATAACGCGCTGGGGGTGACGGAGCTGTGCCTGGTGATGCCCAGCAAAGGGGAGAGCACCCCACACACCTTCAGCCGCGTCCCACGAAGCCTCAACTGCGGCACGGTGAGAAACGGCAGCGGGGCCAGAAATGGGGGGGGGGGACACAGGGATGGAGCAGGGACATGGACCCCATTGCTGGGGGGTGGGACCCCTCTGACCCCATTGCTGGGGGGTGGGACCCCATAGGGACTCCATTGCCAGGGTATGGGACCCTATTGACCACCCCTGACCCCATTGCTGGGGGTGGGACCCCTCTGACCCCATTACCAGGGTATGGGACCCTATTGATCCCCCTGACCCCATTACTGGGGGTGGGACCCCTCTGACTCCATTGCTGGGGGCTGGGACCCCTCTGACCCCATTGCCAGGGTATGGGACCCTATTGATCCCCCTGACCCCATTGCTGGGGGGTGGGACCCCTCTGACCCCATTGGTGGGGGTGGGACCCCTCTGACCCCCCCAACCCCATTGATGGACCATGGAACCCCCTTCGCCCAATTGCTGGGGGTGTGGGGCCCCTCTGACCCCATTACCAGGGTGTGGGACCCCTCTGACCCCATTGCTGGGGTATGGGACCCTATTGATCCCCCTGACCCCATTACTGGGGGTGGGACCCCTCTGACCCCATTACCAGGGTATGGGACCCTATTGACCACCCCTGACCCCATTGCTGGGGGTGTGGAACCCTCTTGATCCCCTTGACCCCATTACCAGGGTGTGGGACCCCTCTGACACCATTGCCAGGGTATGAGACACTATTGACCACCCCTGACCCCATTGCTGGGCTGTGGGACCCACTGATCCCATTGCTGGGGGTGTAGGACCCTCTTGATCCCCCTGACCCCATTACGAGGGTGTGGGACCCCTCTGACCCCATTGCTGGACCATGGAACCCCCTTGGCCCCATTGCTTGGGCTGTGGGACCCTCTTGATCCCCTTGACCCCATTGCCAGGCTCTGGGACCCCTCTGATCCCATCACTGGGGGTGTGGGACCCCTCTGACCCCATTGCCAGGGTATGAGACCCTATTGACCACCCCTGACCCCATTGCTGGGGCTGTGGGACCCACTGACTCCCCCAACCCCATTGATGGACCATGGAACCCCCTTAACCCCATTGCTGTGGGTCCGGGACCCCCTGACCCCCCACCCCACTGACCCCGCTGCTCCCCCTCCCCGCAGTGGGGCCCGGCGCTGTTCCTGTGCTACAAACTGTCCATGGCCAAAGGAAACACGCTGGTGTACGAAGCAGGTGGGATGTGGGGGGTGGGCAATGGGGCGGTGTGGGGTGGGGGGGTGTGGGGTGGAGTGGGGATGGGGTGGGCAGTGGGGTGATGGGGCTGTGGGGCGGTGTGGGGTGGAGGGCAGTGGGATGTGGGGTTGTGTGGGGCTGTGGGGCAATGTGGGGTGGTGGGCATTGGGGCTGTGGGGCAATGGGCAGTGGGGCAGTGGGGGCTGTGGGGTGTTGTGGGGTGGTGGGCAGTGGGGCAGTGTGGTGCTATGGGGCAGCGTGATGCTATGGGGCAGTTTTATGGGGCAGCGTGATGCTATGGGGCAGTGTTCTATGGGGCAGCTCTATGGGGCAGTGTTCTATGGGGCAGTGTTCTATGGGGCAGTTCTATGGGGCAGTTCTATGGGGCAGTGTGATGCTGTGCTATGGGGCAGTGCTGTTCTATGTGTCCCCATAGAGCTGCTGTGCCGTTACCCGGAGCAGGACACCCCGTCATTCCCGCTGCCCGGCTATGGGGCAGTGCTGTGCTATGGGGCAGTGTGGTGCTATGGGGCAGCTCTATGGGGCAGTTCTATGGGGCAGTGCTGTTCTATGTGTCCCCATAGAGCTGCTGTGCCGTTACCCGGAGCAGGACGCCCCGTCATTCCCTCTGCCCGGCTATGGGGCAGTGTTCTATGGGGCAGTGCTGTGCTATGGGGCAGCTCTATGGGGCAGTTCTATGGGGCAGTGTGATGCTGTGCTATGGGGCAGTTCTATGGGGCAGTTCTATGGGGCAGTGTTCTATGGGGCAGTGCTGTTCTATGTGTCCCCATAGAGCTGCTGTGCCGTTACCCGGAGCAGGACGCCCCGTCGTTCCCGCTGCCCGGCTCCGTCCCCTCGTTCTGTCTCCCTATGGGCGCCGCCATTGAGGGCTGCGCGGCCGGGACCCGTTACCCACTGCCCGTGTTCTCTACATTCGTGCTCACGGGAGCGTCCGGGGACAAGGCACGATGTGGGGCAGGATATAGGGTGGGATATAGGGGGGGTGTGGGTGGGATATACGGGTGTGGGAGGTGTGGGGGCGGAATAGCGTGGGAATATAGGGGGATGGGGGGGGGGATATAGGACGGGATATAGGGGGGATGTGGGGTAGGATGTGGGGCGGGATATGGGGCACTGTGTGGGTCACACCGTGGGTCCCTCTATGGGTCCCTCTATGGGTCACTCTGCCCCATATGCAGGTTTATGGGGCACTCTATGGGTTCCTCTATGGGTCACTGCCCCTATGCAGGTCTATGGGTCCCTCTATGGGTCACTGCCCCCATGCAGGTCTATGGGGTTCTCTATGGGTCCCTCTATGGGTCCCTCTATGGGTCCCTCCACCCCATGCAGGTCTATGGGGCGCTCTATGGGTCCCTCTATGTCACACTATGGGTCACTGCCCCCCATCCAGGTCTATGAGTCCCGCTATGGGTCCCTCCACCCCATACAGGTCTATGGGGTGCTCTATGGGTCTCTCTATGGGTCACTCTGCCCCACGCAGGTCTATGTGTCCCTCTATGTGTCCCCCTATGGGTCACTGCCCCCCTCCCCTTTGCCCCCATTCAGGTCTATGGAGCCGCCATCCAGTTCCACGAGCCTCTATGGGTCCCTCTATGGGTCACTGCCCCCACGCAGGTCTATAGGTCCCTCTATAAGTCCCTCTATGGATCCCCCTATGGGGTCCCTCTATGGGTCTCCCTATAGGTCCCTCTATGTGTCCCTCTATGTGTCCCCCTATGGGTCACTATCCCCCCCCCATTCAGGTCTATGGTGCCGCCATCCAGTTCCACGAGCCTCTATGGGTCCCTCTATGGGTGACTCTGCCCCCCCATCCAGGTCTATGGGTCCCTCTATGGGTCACTGCCCCCTATGCAGGTCTATGGGTCCCTCTATGTCCCCTCTGCCCCCATGCAGGTCTATGGTGCCGCCATCCAGTTCCACGAGCCTCTATGGGTCCCTCTATAGGTCACTCTGCCCTCCATCCAGGTCTATGGGTCCCTCTATGGGTCACTGCCCCCCATGCAGGTCTATGGGTCACTATGTGTCCCTCTATGTCCCCCCATCCAGGTCTATGGTGCCGCCATCCAGTTCCACGAGCCTCTATGTGTCCCTCTATGGGTCACTGCCCCCACGCAGGTCTATGGGTCCCTCTATAAGTCCCTCTATGGATCCCTCTATGGGGTCCCTCTATGGGTCTCCCTATAGGTCCCTCTATAGGTTCCTCTATGGATCCCTCTATGGGTCCCTCTATGGGTCCCCCCACCCCTATGCAGGTCTATGGGTCCCTCTATGTGTCCCCCTATGTGTCACTGCCCCCTTTGCCCCATGCAGGTCTATGGCGCCGCCATCCAGTTCCACGAGCCTCTATGGGTCACTCTGCCCCCCATGCAGGTCTATGGGTCACTATGTGTCCCTCTATGTCCCCCCATCCAGGTGTATGGAGCCGCCATCCAGTTCCACGAGCCGTTCCCTCTGTCCCGTCTCTCTGAGCGGCAGCGGCTCCGTCTGGGTTTGCTCAGTGTTGTGGAGCGTCGCCCGGTGCCGGGCCGGGTGGTGCTGGGCACTAAAGCACTTTGTGTCCTGTCACATTGGCCCCTGTTCGACGTGTTCAGGAAGTTCCTCATGTTCCTCTATCGATACTCGGTGTCCGGACCCCACGTCCTGCCCATAGAGACGTGAGTGAGGGCGTTTGTGGGGGGTATGGGGTATGGAGGGATATGGGGATATGGGGGATATGGGGGGGTTTAAAATTGGGGGGGTATGGGGATGTGGATATGGGTGGGATATGGGGGGTGTGGGGGTATGGGGGGTATGGGAGTATGGGGGATGTGGGGTATGGGAGATATGGGGGGTGTGGGGGATATGGGGGGATATGGGGGGATATGGGGGGACTATGGGGGATGTTGGGGGAATAGGGGGGTATGGGGGATATGGGGGATATGGGGGATATAATGCGGGGGTCATGGGGGCCGGGGCCGGGCAATATGGGGCCGGCCTATCAGGGGTCTAATGGGCGTCATATGGGGGATATGGGCGGATAGGGGGAAATTTATCATAAATTTTATTACTCTTATATATTAATTTAACTCTCATAATATATATTAATAAAAAAATTAACATAATATTAATTATAATAACACTCATAAAAAAAAATATTTAATAAAAATTTCATCAACAAAAAAAATAAAAAAAAAAATATTTTAGCAATTAAATTTACAAAATAATCTTAAATATATTATAAATACTATTACGTAACATATAAATAAAAAATTATAAATAACATAAATCATAAAAATATCTAATAGTAAAAATTTACTACCAAAACAACCACACACACAAAATAATTATCTATATAAAGAATATGATAATTATAAATTATAAATTTAAATTAGAAAAAAAAATAAATAATAAAAAAAAAAAAAATAATATTATACCCACCTATTTTATTAAAATAGTAAAGATTATTATATCATAAATTTTTAAATCATACCATTTTTATTATTAAATAAAAAAAAAAAACAAAAAAACATATGTATTTAAAAAATTAACACTTTTTAAATACAGGTTTCAAAAAAAAATTTTACCACATGACTAAAAAAAAATAACAACGATGTAATTTAAACATATATCTATGTATAATTATTATTATATTATATAAAAACTTATGGTACTATACTATTAAAAATATAATTATTAGATAGATATAAACATTTTATTTAAAATAACGGCATTATATATTAAATTTTTAATTTTTACAAATTTATTTAAACCAACAAATAAATTAATAATATATATTTATCACACTAATCTATATACCGCTCTTAGCCAACATATGTTTAATCTATTAATATTTTAATAATTATAAAAAATACCTATACTAATTAAAAAAAATATATTAATAATTTAAGCCGGTTTTTTACCCGCTAAACGTTATACAAATTACAATACCTTTTAAAGTTAAAAAAAAATTATCAATTATCAGGGGAGATTGAATCGGGGCGGTATGGGGGTTATGGGCGGGTATGGGGTGATGCGGGGTATAGCGGGATAATGGGGGATATGGGGGGGACTTAGGGCGGCCCCAGAATCATCGGGGCGATACGGGGGAGTATGGGGGACACTATGGGACTAATGGGCCCGGCATGATGGGGGCTAGGGGGTGTGCACGCGGGGCTATGGGGGTATGGGGGACAACTATGGAGCAAGGTATGCGGGAATATGGGGTCATGCGGGGATATGGGGGGATTATCGGGGGAGTATGGGGGGCTCATGGGCGGCGATCCAGTACGAGCGTATGGGGATATCGGCGCGATGTGGGGCTTGATGCGGGTATGGGAGACGATGGGGGATGGGGATATGCGGCGGACTATGGGGGTATGGGGGGATATGGGGGTATGGGGGCTGTGGGGGGATATGGGAGGATATGGGGAGTATGGAGGCTGTGTGACGGGCTATGGGGGGTGATGGGGGATATGAGATTCATGGGGTATGGGGAGATGTGGGGTCTGTGGGGCACACAGAATATGGGAAGTATGGGGGGATAGGGGTATACTGGTATGGGGGGTGTGGGGCCTATGGGGGTATGGCGGGGTATGGGATATGGAGGCGATATGGAGGGGATAGCAGGAGTATCGGGGTTATGGGGGATATGCGGGGATAATGGGCGGCCTAATGGGGGGTATGTGCGGGAGCCTATGGGGGTCATGGGATATGGGGCGTATGGGGGATATGGGATATGGGAGGGCTATTGGCGGGTGTGGGGGTTGATGGTGGGGACTGTGGGGGAATATGGGGCGATATGGGGATGTGGGGGAATATGGGGTATGGCGGGGATGTGGGGGATATGGGGGATTACTGGGGGGGTATGGGATACTGGGGGACTATGGGGGCGTATTGGCGGGACTATGGGCGTCATAAACGCGGGCATATCCCCGGGGATATGGGGGGTATGGGGGTATGGGGTTATTTAACTTCCGTGTCCCCCCACAGACACATCGCACATTTCATGCACAACGTCCCCTTCCCGTCCCCACAGCGACCAAGGATCCTCGTGCAGGTCGGTGTGTGACCCCAGAACCCCATAAATCCATAACCCCATAACCCCATAACCCTATAACCCCATAACCCCATAACCCTATAAATCCATAACCCCATAACCCCATAACCCTATAACCCCATAACCCCATAACCCTATAAATCCATAACCCATTAACCCCATAACCCTATAACCCCATAACCCCATAACCCCATAACCCTATAAATCCATAATCCCATAACCCCATAACCCCATAACCCCATAACCCTATAACCCCATAACCCCATAACCATATAACCCCATAACCCTATAACCCCATAACCCCATAAATCCATAACCCCATAACCCTATAAATCCATAACCCCATAACCCCATAACCCTATAAATCCATAACCCCACAGCCACATAACCCCATAAATCCATAACCCCACAGCCCCATAACCCATCACCCCATATTGCCACCACCCTTTAACCCCATTGCTGCCATCGCCCCACAACCCCATCACCCCATAACCCCATATCCCTACCACCCCACCACCCCATAACCCCATCAGTACCATCACCCCATATTCCCATATTCCTCCATAACCCCACAGTCCCATAACCTGTCACCCCATAACCCCATCAGTACCATCACCCCATAACCCCATATCCCTACCACCCCATTATCCCATCACCCCATAACCCCATATCACCATCACCCCATTACCCCATATCCCCATAACCCCATCACCCCATCAGTACCATCACCCCATAACCCCCTATTCCCCCATCACCCCATAACCCCATATCCCTACCACCCCATTATCCCATCACCCCATAACCCCATCACCCCATCAGTACCATCACCCCATCACCCCACACCCCCATCCCCTCCCATCACCCCATTGCTGCCCCATCCCGTTGCCCCCCCGTCCCCACCCCACATCGCCCCCCACCCCATATTACCCCCCACCCCACAGCTTCCCCTCTGTCCCACCCCACAGATGTCCCCATACGACAGCCTGCTGCTCTGCCAGCCCGTCTCGTCGCCGCTGCCGCTCAGGTGGGGGCCCATAATGGGGTCAGGGCTGTGGGGTGACCCATAATGGGGTTGTGGGGTCGGAGGATGATTGTGGGGTGATTGGGTTGTGGGGTTATGGGGTTGTGGGGTTGGGGTCCCACATGGTGTTGGAGTCATGGCTGTAGGGGTGGGTGTGGGGTTGGGGTCCTATATGGTGATGGGGTCATGGGGTTGGGGTTGGGGTTGTAGTGTTGGGGTTGGGGTATTGTTGGGGTTGTGGGGTTGTGGGGTTGGGGTCCTGTATGGTGATGGGGTCACGGCTTTGGGGTCCCACACGGTGTTGGAGTCATGGCCGTAGGGGTGGGTGTGGGGTTGGGGTTGGGATGTTGGGATGGGGTTGTGGGGTTGTGGGGTTGTGGTTGTGGGGTTAGGGTTGGTGTTGGGATCATGGGGTTGGAGTTATGGGGTTGATACAGATACAGAAGTTTATGGTTTTGTTGGTTCTGGTTCTGACCCGGTTCCGTTGCAATGGTGCCAGCTTTGTCCAGTTGCTGTGCGCTGTCGGTGCTGACCAGGCGCTGTCCCTGCTGGTTCTATTGGTTCTATTGGTTCTATTGGTTCTATTGGTTCTGACCCGGTTCTGGTTCCGTCCCATAGCGGTGCCAGCTTTGTCCGGTTGCTGTGTGCCGTCGGTGCCGACCAGGCGCTGTCCCTGCTGGTTCTATTGGTTCTATTGGTTCTATTGGTGGTTCTGTTGGTTCTGTTGGTTCTATTGATGGTTCTGACCTGGTTCTGGTTCCGTCCCATAGTGGTGCCAGCTTTGTCCAGTTGCTGTGTGCCATCGGTGCCGACCAGGCGCTGTCCCTGCTGGTTCTATTGGTTCTATTGGT
>NW_015440194.1:3226-4757 GCF_001577835.2 Coturnix japonica | reverse complement strand
CCCCCCCCCCCAGGAGCGAGGAGCGCAAGGCGCTGACCCCGCGGGCGCTGCCCCGTCGGCCCTGCAAAGTGCTGCTCAACTCCCTGCACAGCCTGAGCCAGCAGCTGCAAGAGAGTGAGTTGGGGGGGGATATGGGGGATATGGGGGATGTAGGGGATATAGGGGATGTAGGGGTTATAAGGGCTATAGGGCTTATAGGGGCTATAGGGGCTGTAGGGGCTGTAGGGGTTGTAGGGGCTGTAGGGGTTGTAGGGGCTGTAGGGGCTGTAGGGATTATAGTGGCTATAGGGGCTGTAGGGGTTATAAGGACTATAGGGATTATAGGGGCTGTAGGGGTTATAGGTATTATAGGGGTTATAGGTATTATAGGGGTTACAGGGGCTATAGGGGCTATAGGACACCCCCTATGGGATTATTTGGGGTTGGATTTTATAGGGGTTATAGGACACCCCCTATGGGGTTATTTGGGGCTGGGGGGGGTTATGGGCTGTAGGGGTTATAGGGGCTATAGTGGCTGTAGTGGCTATAGGGGCTATAGTGATTATAGGAGTTACAGGGGCTATAGGGGCTATAAGACACCCCCCTATGGGGTTATTTGGAGTTGGGGGGGGTCAGCACTCCCAATAGGGGTTATAGGGGCTGTAGGGGTTATAGGGGCTATAGGGCTTATAGGGGCTATAGGGGCTATAGGGGTTATAGGGGCTATAGGGGTTGCAGGGGTTGTAGGGGCTATAGGGGTTATAGGGGCTATAGAGGCTATAGGACACCCCCTATGGGGTTATTAGGGTTGGGGGGGGGTTAGGGGCTGTAGGGGCTATAGGGATTATAGGGGCTATAGGGATTATATGGGCTATAGAGGCTCTAGGACACCCCCTATGGGGTTATTAGGGTTGGGGGGGTTAGGGGCTGTAGGGGCTGTAGGGATTATAGAGGCTATAGGGGCTATAGGGATTATAGGGGCTATAGGGATTATAGGGGCTATAGGGATTATAGAGGCTATAGGGGCTATAGGGATTATAGGGGCTGTAGGGGCTCTAGGGGCTATAGGGATTATAGGGTCTATAGGGTCTATAGGGGCTATAGGGTCTATAGAGGCTCTAGGACACCCCTATGGGGTTATTAGGGTTGGGGGGGGTTAGGGGCTGTAGGGGCTATAGAGATTATAGAGTCTATAGGGTCTATAGGGGCTCTAGGACACCCCCTATGGGGTTATTAGTGTTGGGGGGGCTCTATATCCCTCTGCCCCCCCCAGTGTCCGACCGGCCGCTGGAGGACGCGTCCCTGGAGCTGCTGCTGAGCGACTCGGAGCTGCTGTACGGGCGGCACAAGCAGCTGGAGCTGGAGATTCGAGCCGCCTTCCTGCGCTTCATGGCCTGTCTGCTCAAGGGATATCGCTCCTTCCTGCAGCCCATCGCCCCCAGCCCCCCCGACAGCAGCAGGGAGACCAGCAGCCTGTTCCAGCTGCAGGGTGGGGGGGGGACGGGGGGCTTTGGGGAGGGGGAGAGGGGGAAGGGAGTGAGGGTTTGGGGGG
>NW_015440194.1:0-1036 GCF_001577835.2 Coturnix japonica | reverse complement strand
CCCCACTGACCCACATCTCCCCCCCCACTGACCCACATCCCCCCCCTTTAGCTATGACGGGTTCCCAATGCTGCGCCCGGAGCTGCTGGAGCCGGCCCAGGACCCGCTGATGGCGCAGCTGTGCCAGGCCCGGAGCAGCGCCCCCAGCAGCCCCGCACCGCGACGCACCAAACAGGTGGGAAATGGGGCGTGGATGGGGCACGGGATGGGGTCGGCTGCGTTGTGGGACCCCCAACGCACCTATCCACACACCCACCTACACACCCACCTACTGACCTACCCACCCATATACCCACCTACCCACCCTCCTACCCACCCATCTACCTACTCACTCACCTACCCACCTACCCAACCACCCACCTACCCACTTACCCATCTACCCATCCCCCTACCCACATACTCACCCACCTACCTGCCCATCTACTGACCTACCCACCCATGTACCCACCTACTCACCCACCCACCCACCTACCCACTCACCTACTCACCCACCCACTTACATACCACCCTACCCACCCACCTACCCATCTACTTACCCACCCACCTACCTACCCATGTACCCACTCACCTACCTACCCGTGCACCCACCTACACACCTACTTACCCACCTACCCACCCACCCACTTGCATACCCACCTACCTACCCTCCCACCCAACTACCCACCCACCTACCCATCTACTTACCCACCCCCGTACCTATCCACCCCCTACCCACCTACCCACCCACCTACTCACCCACCTACCCACCTATCTACCCATGTACCCATGTACCCACCTACTCACATACCTACCTACCCACTCACCTACCCACCCTCCTACCCACATACTTACCCACCTACCCACCTACCCACCCACCTACCTACCCACCCACCTACCCACCTACCCACCCACCTACCCACCCACCCATCTACTGACCTACCCACCTACCCACCCTCCTACCTATTCACCTACCTACCCTCCTACACACCCACCTCCCCACTCACCTACCAACCTACACTCCCACCTACCCACGTACCCACTCATCCATCTACTGACC
>NW_015440193.1:34422-47616 GCF_001577835.2 Coturnix japonica | reverse complement strand
AGGGTTAGAAGCAGAGGAAAACCACAGAAAAGCGGGGTTTAGAGCGAAGGAAAACCAAGAAAAGCAGCATTAGAGCAAAGGGAAAACCAAGAAAAGCGCGATAGATGGGAGGAAAACCAAGAAAAGCGGATTAGAGCGGAGAAAACAAAGACAAAGCCAAAGTTAAAAAAGCAGGAAAACCAAGAAAAGTGAAGTTAGAGCGGATAGGAACACCAAGAAAAGCAGGTAGAGCGGAGGAAACCAAGAAAAAACCAGCCCCGGGCACCGCGCTCACCCGCATAGGAGCGGAAGAAAGCATGAAAAGCAAGGTTCAAGCGGAGGAAAACCAAGAAATGCGGCGGTCTCCTAGTGAGCGGAAGGAAAACTAGGAAATTGCAAGTTAGAGCGGAGCGAAAACCAAGGGAGAAAAAACGTTGTTTCATTGCGGATGAAAACCAAGAAAAGTGGGATTGTTAGAGCGTAGGAAAACCAAGAAAAATAGTTAGAGAGGGGAAACAAAGAAAAAGCGCTTAGAGCAAGCACGCATCAAGAAAAGCATGCCCGTTTGAGTGGAGAAAAAACCAAAGAATAGCGCGGTTAGAGTGGAGGAGAAAACCAAGAGAAGCGGGAATTAGAGCGGAGGAAAACCAAGAAAAAGCGGGTTGAAAAGGACGGAAAACCAAGAAAAAATGAAGTTAGAGCGGGAGGGACACCAAGAAAAGCAGGGTTATGAGCGCAGGAAAAACCAAGAAAAGTGGTGCTTAAGCGTAGGAAAAACCAGAAAAGGCTGGGTTTAGAGAAAAGAAATCCAAAGAAAAGCGAAGTCTGAGCAGCGAAGGAAACCAAGAAAAGCGGGGTTAGAGCGGAAAAAAAAACCAAGAAAAGAGGGGTTAGAGCGGAGGAAAACCAAGAAACAAGAAGAGCGGAGGCAAAAACAAAGAAAAGCCGGGGTGTTTTAAAGCATTCAGAATCCAAGAAAAGCATGTTGAGTGGAGGAAAACCAAGAAAAGTGGTGCTTAGAGCGTAGGAAAAACCAAGGAAAGCTGTTATAGAGCGGAGGGAAAACCAAGCAAAAGCGAAGGTTAGAAGCGGGAAAACCAAGAGAAAAGCGGGTTAGAGCGGAGGAAAACCAAGAAAAAGCAGGGTTAAGCCAAAGGAAAACCAAGAAAAAGCCCGAAGTTAGACCGTATGAAAACCAAGAAAAGCGGGTTAGAGCGGAGAGGAAGAAACCAAGAAAAGCGGGTCCTATTAGTTGGAGTGAAACTCCAAGAAAATCGGGGTTTAGAGCATGAGGAAAAAACCCAACAAAAGCGGGCGTTAGAGCGGAGGAGAAAACCAATAAACAGCAGGTTAGTGCGCGAGGGAAACCAAGAAAAGTGGTGTTAGAGCGTGGAAAACAAGGGAAACGGTGATTAGAGCAAAGGGGAAAAAACAAGAAAGCGAAGCTTAGAGCGGAGGAAACCAAGGAAAAGCGCAGTTAGAGCGGAGGAAAACCAAGAAAAGCGGGGTTATGAGCGGAGAAAATCAGGAAAATCGGCTTGTAGAGCAGAGGACAACCACCAAGAAAAAGTTGAAGGTCTAGAGCGGAGGAAACCAAGAAAAGCGCAAGTTATGGAGCGGAGGAAAACCAAGAAAAGCGGGAAGCGGAGGAAATTCACGAAAAATCGGTGGTTAGAGCAGAGGGAAAACCAAGAAAAGTGAAGTTAGCAGCAGAGAAAAACCAATAAAAAGCAGGGTTAGAAGAGGAGGGAAAAACAAGAAAGTTGGTGTTAAGGCAGCTAGGAAAACAAGGAAAGCGCTGATTAGAAGCAAAGGAAAACCAAGAAAAAGGCGAAGTTGAACGGATGGAAAACCAAGAAAAGCGAAATTAGAGTGGAGGAAAACCAAGAATAGCTGGCGGTTAGAGCAGAGGAAAACCAAGAAAAGTGGGTTATAGCGGAGGGAAAAAGAGAAAAGCGACGGTTAGAGTTGGAGGAAATCGCAAGAAAAGCGGGGTTAGAGCGGAGGAAAACCAATGGAAAGCCTTTACTAGAGCGGAGAGAAAACCAAGAAAAGCGAACGTTAGAGCGGAGGAACAACCAAAGAAAACGGGGTTATAGCGGAGGAAAACCAAGAAAAGCAGGGTTAGAGCAAAGGGAAAACCAAGAAAAGCAAAGTTAACCGGATGAAAACCAAGAAAGCAGGGTGAGAGCGGAGGAAAACAAAAAAGCAGGTTATAGTGGAGGAAATTCCAAGAAAATCGGGCGTTTACGAGCATGAGGAAAAACCAACAAAAGCGGGGTTAGAGGCGGTGGAAAACCAATTAAAAGCAGGGTTAGTGCGGGAAGGAAAACCAAGAAAAGTGGTGTTCTAGAGCGTAGCGAAAACCCAAGGAATAGCGGTGTAGAGCAAAGGAAAACCAAGAAAAGCGAAGTTAAGAGCGAGGAAACCAAGAAGAAGCGCAGTTACGAGCCGGAGGCAAAACCAAGAAAAAGCCGGGGTTAGAGCGGAGGAACCAATCAGGGAAAATCGGGGCTAGAGCAGAGGAAAACCAAGAAAAAAGTTGAAGTTAGAGCGGAGGAAAACAAGAAAACGCCAGTATAGAGCGGGAGGAAAACCAAGAAAAAGGCGGGGTTAGAGCGGAGGAAAATATCTGAAAATCGGAGTAGAGCAGAGGAAAACAAGAAAAGTGAAGTTAGAGCAGAGAAAACAATTAAAAGCAGGGTTAGAGAGGAGGAAAACAAGAAAGTTGGTGTTCACGTCCTAGAGCGTAGGAAAACCAAGGAAGCCGCTGATAGAGCAAAGGAAACCAAGAAAAGACGAGTTTTAGAACGGAGGAAAAACCAAGAAAAAAGCGAAAATTTAGAGATGGAGAAAACCAAGATAGCGGGCGTAGAGCAGAGGGGAAAACCAAGAAAAGTGGTTATAGCGGAGGAAAACGAGGGAAAAGCGGAGGTTAGAGTGAGGAAATTCCAAGAAAAGCGGGGTCTAGAGCGGAGCCGAAAACCAAGGAAAAGCCGGTTGAAAGGGGGAAAACGAAGAAATGTAAAGTTAGGAGGAGAGGAAAAGAAAGATAGTGAAGTTAAGAGGTGAGGAAAACCAAGAAAAGCGGGGTTAAGCGGAGGGAAAAACCATTGAAAAAGGCGGGGTATGGAGCGGAGGGAAAACCAAGAAAAGCGGGTTAGAGCGGAGCGAAAACCCAAGAAATGCGGGTCATAGATCGGAGGGAAAACTTAGGAAATGCGAAGTTTAGAGCGGAGGAAAAACAAAGAAAAACGTTGTTCATGCGGATGAAAACCAAGAAAAGTGGGGTTAGAGCGGAGGAAAACCAATAAAAAGAAGTTAGAGAGGAGGAAAACAAAGGAAAGCGCGGTTAGAGCAGCAGAAAATCCAAGAAAAGCATGCGTTAGAGTGGAGAAAAACCAAGGAAAAGCTGGTTTAGAGTGGAGAAAAACCAAGAGAAGTCGGGATAGAGCGGAGGGAAAACCAAGAAAAGCGGGTAAAAAGGAGGAAAAACCAAGAAAAGTGAAGTTAGAGCGGGAGATAACAAGAAAAAAGGCAGGGTTAGAGCGGAGGAAAACCAAGAAAAGAGTGTTAGAGCCGTAGTGAAAACCAAGAAGAAGCTGGGTTAGAGAAAAGGAAATCCAAAGAAAGCGAAGTTAGAGCGAAAGAAAACAGAAAAGCGGGGTTAGAGCGGAAAAAAACCAAGAAAAGAGGGTTAACGGAGGAAAAACCAATTTAAAAAGAAGTTAGAGAGGAGGAAAAACAAAGAAAAGCTGCGGTTAGACAGCAGCAGAAATCCAAGGATTCAAAGCCTGATTTAGAGTGGAGGAAAACCAAGAAAAGTGGTTTAGAGGGCGTTAGGAAAACCAAGGGCAAAGCTGTTATAGAGCGGAGGAAAACCTAGGAAAAGCGAAGTTAGAGCGAGGAAAACAAGAAAAGCGGTTTTTACAGTGGAGGAAAAGCAAGAAAAAAAGCGGTTAGAGCGTAGGACAAAACCAAGGAAAGCTGTGTGTATAGAGCGGACAAAACCAAGGAAGAGCGAAGTTAGAGAGGAGGAAACAAGAAAAGCGGGGTTAGAGTGGAAAAGGAAAACCAAGAAAAGCAGGAGTATAGAGCAAAGGAAACCAAGCAAAGCGAATAGAGCGGAGGAAAACCAATAAAAGCGGCGGTATAGAGGACGAGGAAAACCAAGAAAAGCGGTTATAGTGGAGGAAAACCAAGAAAATCGGGGTTAGAGCTTTTTTTTTCCTTTTTGAAGGAAAAACCAAGAATAAGCGGGGTTAGAGCGGAGGAAAAACCAAGAAAAAGCGGTTGTTTAGAGCGTAGGGAAATTTTAAGAAAGGGAATGAGCGAAGGAAAACCAAGAAAAGCAGGTGTTTGAAAGGAGAAAAAACCAAGCAAAAGTGAAGTTTAATTGACTTGTTGGTGCTGGATGTTTTGGTGTATGTGTATAATGCTCGAAGAAAAGCGGGGTTAGAGAGAAGGAAAACCAAGAAAACCGGGGTTAGAGCGGAGGAAAAGAAAGAAAAGTGAAGTTAGAGGTGAGGAAAACCAAGAAAAGCGGGGATAGAGCGGAGTGGCAGAACCAAGGGAAAAGACATGGTTAAAGAGCGGAAAGAAAATCAAGGAAAGCGGGGTTTAGACTTGGACGGAAAACCAACGAAAAGCGGCGTTAGAGCGGAGGAAAACAATAAAAAAAGAAGTTAGAGAGGAGGAAAACAAAGAAAAGCACGGTACTAGAGCAGGCAGAAATCCAAGAAAAACATGATTTGTACAGTGGGAGGCAAAACCAAGAAAAGGCTGGAGTTAGATGGAGAAAAACCAAGAAGAGCGGGATTAGAAGAGGAAAACCCAAGAAAAAGCGGGGGTTAGAAAGGAGGAAAACAAAGAAAAAAGTGAAGTTAGAGTGGAGGAAAACAAGAAAAAAGCAGGAGTTAGAGCAGAGTGTAAACCAAGAAAAGGCAGAGTTAGAGCAAAGGAAAACAAGAAAAGCAAAATATAGAGCGGAGGAAAACCAAGAAAAGCGGCGGTTAGAGCGGAGGAAACAAGAAAAGCGGCGGTTAGAGCGGAACGGAAAAGCTTGAAAAGCGGCGGTATTAGAGCGGAAGGAAACCAAGAAATTGCGGGGTTGTTAGAGCGGGTAGGAAAACTAGGGATAATGTGTTCTATGCGAAAGTTAGAGCGGAGGAAAAACCAGGAAAAAAGTGTGTTTCATGCTGATGAAAACTCAAAGAAAAAGTGGGTTAGACGGTAAAAAAAAAACCAATAAAAAGAAGTTAGAGAGGAGGGAAAACAAAGAAAAGCGCGGTCTAGAAAGCAGCAGAAATCCAAGGAAAGCATGCGTTAGAGTGGAGGAAAACAAGAAAAGTGGTCTTAGAGCGTAGGAAAACCAAGGAAAGCTGTTATAGAGCGGAGGAAAACCAAGAAAAGCGAAGTTAGAGCGAGGAGGAAAACCAAGAAAAGCGGGGTTAGAGCGGAGGAAAACCAAGGAAAAGCGGGTTATGTGGGAGGAAAACCAAGAAAAATAGGGTGTTAGAGCTGAGGAAAACCAAGAAAAGCGGGGTTAGAGCTGAGGAAAACCAAGAAAAGCAGGGTTAGGAGCCGGAGGTAAAACAAGAAAAGTGGCTGTTACAGAGACTCACTCAATACAGAACAAACCAAAGGAAAGCGGTGATAGAGCAAAGGAAACCAAGGAAAAAGCGAAGTATGAGCGAAGGAAACAAGAAAAGCGGGGTTTAGAGCGGAGGAAAACCAAGAAAAGCGGGGTTAGAGCGGAGAAAATCACGAAAATCGGGGTAGAGCAGAGGAAAACCAAGAAAAGTGAAGTTAGAGCGGAGGAAAACCAATAAAAGCAGGGTTAGAGAGGAGGAAAACCAAGAAAGGTGGTGTTAGAGCGTAGGAAAACCAAGGAAAGCGCTGATAGAGCAAAGGAAAACCAAGAAAAGCGAAGTTAGAGTGGAGGAAAACCAAGAAAAGCGGGGGTTAGAGGTGAGGAAAACCAAGAAAAGTGGGGTCTCACTTATAGCGGAGAAAACCAAGGAAAAAGCGGGGTTACAGATGGAGGAAAAACCAAGCAAAAGCGGGGTTGGAAGCGGAGGGAAAACAAGAAAAGCGGGGATTAGAGCAAAGAAAAAAAAGATAAGTAAGGTTAGAGCAAATGAGAAATCCAGGAAAAGCACGGTTAGAAAGGAGGAAAACCAAGAAAAGGTAAAAGTTAGAGCGCAGGAAAATAAAGAAAAGTGAAGTTAGAGGTGAGGCAAAACCAAGAAAAGCGGGGTTTAGTGTGGGAGGAAAACCCAAAGAAAGCGGGGTTAGCAGCGGAGGAAAACCAAGAAAAGCGGGGTTAGAGCGGAGGAAAACCTTGAAAACGGGTCTACCGGCGGAGGAAAACCAAGAAATAGCGGGGTTTAGAGCGGAGGAAACTAGAAATGCGAAGTATAGAGCGAGGAAAACCAGGGAAAAACGTTGTTCATGCTTGATGAAAAACCAAGAAAATGGGGTTAGAGCGAGGAAAAAAAACCAATTAAAAAGAATGTATAGAGAGGAGGAAAACAAAGAAAAGCGCGGTTAGAGCAGCAGAAATCCAAGAAAAGCATGGTTAGAGTGGAGGAAAACCAAGAAAAGTGGTGTTAGAGCGTAGGAAAACCAAGGAAAGCTGTTATAGAGCGGAGGAAAACCAAGGGGAAAAGAGAATGTTAGAGCAGAGGAAAAACCAAGAAAGCGGGTTAGAGCGGCAGGAAAACCAAGGAAAAGCAGGGTTAGAGCAAAGGAAAACCAAGAAAAAAGCGAAGTTAAGCGGAGCGAAAACCAAGAAAAGCGGGGTATTAGGCGGAGGAAAAACCAAGAAAAAGCGGGGTTATAGTGGAGGAAAACCAAGAAAATCGGGGTTAGAGTGAGGAAACCAAGAAAAGCGGGGTTAGAGCGGGGAGGAAAACCAATAAAAGCAGGGTTACGAGCGGAGGAAAACAAGAAAAGTTGGTGTAGGAGTGTTGGGAAAACCAAGGGGAAAGCGGTCTGTTGATAGAGCAAAGGAAAACCAAGAAAAGTGAAGTTAGAGCGGAGGAAAAACCAATAAAAGCAGGGTTGGAGAGGAGGGAAAACAAGAAATGTGGGTTAGAGCGTAGGAAAACCAAGGAAAGCGCCGATTAATAGACAAAAGGAAAACCAAGAAAAGCGAATTATTAGAACGAAGGAAAACGAAGAAAAGGGGGCGTATAGCGGAGGAAAAGCCAAAGAAAAGCGGGGTTTAGAGTGGAGGAAAACCAATAAAAAGGAAGTTAGAGAGGAAGAAAACAAAGAAAAGCGCCGATTAGAGCAGCAGAAAATCCAAGAAAAGCATGGTTAGAGTGGAGAAAACCAAGAAAAGCTGGGTTTAGAATGGAGAAAAACCAAGAGAAGCGGGATTAGAGAGGAGGACAAAACCAAGAAAAAGCGGGTTAGAAAGGAGGGAAACCAAAGACAAAGTGAAGTTAAGGGAGGAAAATCAAGAAAAAGAGCAGGCGTTAGAGCGGACGTAAACCCAAGAAAAGCAGGGTAGAGCGGAGGAAAACCAAGACAAAGGCGGGGTTTAGAGCAGAGGGAAACCAAGAAAGCGGGGTTACAGTGGAGGAAAACCAAGAAAAGCGGTGTTAGAGCGGAGGAAAATTAAGAAAGGGAAGTTAGAGCGAAGGAAAACCAAGAAAAGCGGGGTTAGAAAGGAGGAAAACCAAGAAAAGTAAAGTTAGAGCGGAGAAAAGAAAGAAAGCTGAAGTTAGAGCGTGAGGAAAACAAGGAAAAAGCGGGGTTAGTGTGGAGGAGAACCAAGAAAAGCATGCTTAGAGCGAAAGAAAATCAAGGAAAGCGGAGTTAGATTGGATTAAAACCAAGAAAAGCGGCGTGCCAGAGCGGAAGGAAAACCAAATAAAATAGAAGTTAGAGAGGGAGAAACAAAGAAAAGCGCCGTATTAGAGCAGCAGAAATCCAAACACAGCCATGAATTGAGTGCAGAGGAAAACCAAGAAAAAGTGGTTTAGACGTAGGAAAACCAAGGAAAAGCTGTTATAGAGCGGAGGAAAACCAAGAAAAGCGAAGTTAGGAGAGAGATAAAACCAAGAAAAGCCGGGAAGTTGATTGAGACGGAAAACCCAAGAAGAAGCGGGTAGAAAGGAGGAAAACAAAGAAAAGTGAAGGTTAGAGTGGAGCGAAAAATCAAGAAAAGCCAGGGTTAGAGCGCGAGGGTAAACAAGAAAAGCAGGGTTAGATCGGAGGAAACCCAAGGAAAAAGCGGGGTCTTAGACAGAGGTGAAAACCAAGAAAGCGGGGTTACCAGTGGAGGAAAACCAAAGAAAACGGTGGATGATAGAGCGGGAGAAAATTAAGAAAGGGAAGTTAGGAGCGAAGGAAAACCAAGAAAAGCGGAGGTTAAAAGGAGGAAACCAAGAAAAGTAAAGTTAGAGCGGAAGGAAAGAAAGAAAAAGTGAAGTTTAGAGGTGACGAAACCAAGAAAAGCGGGTAGTGTGGAGGAGAACCAAGAAAAGCATGCTTTTAGAGCGAAAGAAAAAATCAAGGAAAGCGAAGTTAGATAATTGGAATCTAAAACCAAGACAAACGCGGCGTGACATCAGGATGCGACACAACAACAGAACTAGAGCGCGCGCCAACCACGCCGCGTACAGAACGCAGCATAGGAGACACAGCACGCGCACGCTTAAACGCAACCACGCGCGAACACACACGAAACAAGCCACAGAGTCCAAGCCACCGTACGAACGAGATCCGGAGTGCTCACAAACACGACGACCAAAATAAGCCACCACACCACCTGACGAATGATCGACACTCTCACGTGCGCTGGCTAAAAACCGCACACAACACGACACGCTACGCGCTCGTAACGCGATAACTCACGAGAAGGGCTCCAACCCAGTACGAGACAGAAAAACCAAGGAAAGCTGCTTAAAAATAGAGCGCAAGGAAAAACCCAAAGAAAGCGAAACAAGCTGAACAAAGAATAAAGAGACAGGAAAAAGGCAACCAAGAAAACGCGCGAGAGCAACAAAAAACAAAAAAAAACAACGAAAAAAACAAAACAAAAAAAAAACAAAAACCCAAAACAAACAAACAAAAAACACCCCCCAAAAAAAAAAAACAACAACAACAAAAACAAAAAAAAAACCAAAAAAAAAAACAAAACAAACAAAAAAAAAAAAAGAAAACAGAAAAAAAAAAGAAAACCAACAACAACAACAACAACAACAAAAAAAAAAATTAAGATTGGAGGAAACCAAGAAAAAAGCAGAGATAGGCAAAGGAAACAAGAACAAGAAAGATTAGAGCGAAGGAAAAAACCAATAAGCGGAAGAAGAAGGTTAGAGCGGAGGAAAACCAAGAAAAAGCGGAGGGTTTTAGTGGAAGGAAGAAAACCAAGAAAAATCGGGAAAGTTAGCAGCTGAGGAAAACAGAAAACGGGCCAAGAAAGTAGAGCGGAGGAAAACCAAAGAAAAAGGCGTGTTAACGATGCGGAGGAAAATTTAAGTAATAAGGGAAGTTTTAGAAGCGAAGGAAAACACAAGAAAAGCAAAGGTGAGTTAGAAAAGGAAGGAAAACAAGGAAAAGTAAAGTAAGAGCGGAGGTAAGAGAAAGAAAAGTGAATTAGAGGTGAGGAAAACCAAGATAAAACAGCGTATTAGGTTAGTGCTGGAGGAGAAGCCAAGAAGACAATGTTAGACGGAGAAATCAAGGAACGGAAAGGATTAGATTGGAAATGAACGAAAAAGCGGCGTATAGAGCGGAGCGAAAACACCAATAAAAAGAAGGATAGAATAGAGAAGGAAAAGACAAAGAAAAGCGCAAGTTAGAGCAGACAGAAATCCAAAGAAAAGATGGTATATAGAGAGGAGAAAAACCAAGAAAAGCGGGTATAGAATAGGAGAAACAGCCAAGAGAAGTGGGATTTAGAGCAGAAGGAACCAAGAAAAGCGGAGATATAAAGAAGGAGGGAAAACAAAGAAAGATGAAGTATAAAATAGAGAAGGAAAACACAAGAAAAGCAGGGTGACGAGGTAAACCAGAAGCAGTAGTTGAGCAAGGACCAAAAGAAAGCAAAAGTTAGAGCGGAGGAAAAACCAAGAAGCGGGGTTAGAGACGAAGAGGGAAACCAAGAAAAGACAGGAGTTAATAGAGCAAGGAAATTCCAAGAAAAAGCAGGCACAGAGAGTTACAGATGGGAAAACCAAGAAAAGCGCAGGTTGCGGCGGAGGAAACCAAGTAAGCGGGATAATGGACAAAGGAAAAAAAAAGATAAGTGAGTTAGAGCAAAGGGAAAACAAGCAAAACGGAAAAGTAAGAAAGGAGGAAAACCAAGAAAAGTAATTGAGCAGAGGAAAATTAAAGAAGTTCGAGTTAGAGGTGAAGCAAAAAACCAAGAGACGGGAGTTAGTGTGGATAGGAGAAGAACAAGATCGGAAGGTAATAGAGCGAGGAAACCAAGAACAAGCAGGAAAAAGGTACTAGAGCGGAGGAAAGTTGGAAAAGCGGAAAGTAAGGCGGAGGAACCGTGCAGGGTTAAGAGCGAGAAGACTGAAAAAATGACGAGATTAAGAGCGGAGAGAAAACCAGGAGAAAAACGTTGTTCATGCTGATGAAAACCAAAGAAGTGGGTTAGAGCGAAAAAAAAACCAATAAAAAAGAAGTCTAGAAAGAGGAAAACCAAGAAAGAGCGCGGGTATAGAAAGCGCAGATCCAAAGAAAAGCATGGTTTTAGAGTGGAAAGGGAAACCAAGAAACAGATGGTAGATATAAGAAGACTAGGAAAACCAAGGAAAGCTGTTATAGAGCAGGGAGGGCGCGAAAACCAGAAAAAGCGAAGTTAGAGCGGAGGAAAACCAGAAAAGCAGGAGGATAATATAATTTAAGAGCGGAAGGACCAGAAAAAAAGCAGGGAATTAGAGCAAGGAAAAACAGAAAAGCGAGTAATAAGAGCGCGAGGGAAACAAGAAAAAAGCGGGGGGTTAGAGCGGAAACGGAAAACCAAGAAAAGCAAGGTAAAAAAAATAATAGACGAGAAGGAAAACCAAGAAATCAGGGACGAATATAGAGCTGAGGAAAACCAAAAAAAAAAAAAGCAGAAGAGAGTTGAGACGGAGAAAACCAATGAAAAGCAGGTTATAGAGCGAGACAGGGAAAAAACAACAAAAAGAAAAACATGCAGTAGTAAACATAAGAGACATAGGAAACCAAGAGAAGCGATGACATTAGAGCAAAGAGAAAAAAACCAAGAAAGCAAGTTAGAGCGGAGGAAACGGAATAGTGAAAGCGCAGTATACGAGCAGGAAGGAACCAAGAAAAGCGAGTTAAGAGCGGAGGGAAAATCAAGAAAATCGGTAGAGCAGTCAGAAAAAACAAAGATAAAGTGAAGTTTAGAGCGGAGGAAAAACCAATAAAGCAGGGTTAGAGAGGGAGGAAACCAAGAAAGGTTGTGTGTAGAGCGTAGGAAAACCAAGGAAAGCGCTGATAGAGACAAAGGAAAACCAAGCGAAAAGCGAAGTTAGAACGGAGGGAAACAAGGAAAAAGCGAAAACATTAGAGCGGAGGAAAACCAAGAAAAAGCGGGAGTATAGAGCAGAGGAAAAACCAAAGAAAAAGTGAGATTAAGCGGAAGAAACAGAAAAGCGGAGTTAGAGTAGGGAAACTCCAACGAAAAGCCGGGGAGTTGAGCGGAAGGAAACCAAGAAAAGGCGGAATAAGTGCAGAGGAAAAACCGAAAAGTGAAGTATAGAGCGGAGGAAAAACCAAGAAAGCGCGGTTAGAAAGGGGGAAAACGAAGAAATGTTAAAGTTAGAGCGAGGAAAAGAAAGAATGTGAAATTAGCAGGTGAGGGAAAACCAAGAAAGAAAAAAAAAACAAAGCTTTTCTTGGTTTTCCTCCGCTCTAACTTCACTTTTCTTGGTTTTCCATTGCTCTAACCCCGCTTTTCTTGGTTTTCCTCCGCTCTAACACCGCTTTTCTTGGTTTTTCTCCACTCTAACCCAGCTTTTCATGGTTTTTCTCCACTCTAACCATGCTTTTCTCGGATTTCTGCTGCTCTAACCACGCTTTTCTTCGTTTTCTTCCGTTCTAACTCTGCTTTACTTGGTTTTCCTTTGCTCTAACCCCGCTTTTCTTGGTTTTCCTCCGCTCTAACCCCGCTTTTCTTGGTTTTCCTTTGCTCTAACCCTGCTTTTCTTGGTTTTCCTCTGCTCTAACCCCGCTTTTCTTGGTTTTCCTCTGCTCTAACCCCGCTTTTCTTGGTTTTCCTCCGCTCTAACCCCGCTTTTCTTGGTTTTCCTCCTTTCTAACCCCGCTTTTCTTGGTTTTCCTTTGCTCTAACTTCACTTTTCTTGGTTTTCCTCCTTTCTAACCCCGCTTTTCTTGGTTTTCCTCCGCTCTAATCCCGCTTCTCTTGGTTTTTCTCCACTCTAACCCAGCTTTTCTTGGTTTTTCTCCGCTCTATCACCGCTTTTCTTGGTTTTCCTACGCTCTAACACCACTTTTCTTGGTTTTCCTTTGCTCTAACCCTGCTTTTCTTGGTTTTCCTCCGCTCTAACTTCACTTTTCTTGGTTTTCCTCCTTTCTAACCCCGCTTTTCTTGGTTTTCCTCCGCTCTAACTTCGCTTTTCTTGGTTTTCCTCCGCTCTAACCCAGATTTTAGTAGTTTTTCTCCACCCTAAGCATGCTTTTTTCGGATTTCTGCTGCTCTAACCACGCTTTTCTTCGTTTTCTTCCGTTCTAACTCTGCTTTTCTTGGTTTTCCTCCGCTCTAACCCCGCTTTTCTTGGTTTTCCTCTGCTCTAACCCCTCTTTTCTTGGTTTTCCTCCGCTCTAACCCCGCTTTTCTTGGTTTTCCTCCGCACTAACCCCTCTTTTCTTGGTTTTCCTCCGCACTAACCCCGCTTTTTTGGTTTTTCTCCACTCTAACCCAGCTTTTCATGGTTTTTCTCCACTCTAACCATGCTTTTCTCGGATTTCTGCTGCTCTAACCGCGCTTTTCTTCGTTTTCTTCCTCTCTAACTTCTTTTTCTTGGTTTTCCTCCGCTCTAACCCCGCTTTTCTTGGTTTTCCTCCGCTCTAACCCCGCTTTTCTTGGTTTTCCTCTGCACTTATTCCGCTTTTCTTGGTTTCCTCAACTCAAACCGAGCTTTTCTTGGTTTTCCTCCGCTCTGGCCCCGCTTTTCTTGGTTTTCCTTTGCACTTATTCCGCTTTTCTTGGTTTTCCTC
>NW_015440193.1:31537-32687 GCF_001577835.2 Coturnix japonica | reverse complement strand
CTAACCCCGCTTTTCTTGGTTTTCCTCCGCACTTATTCTGCTTTTCTTGGTTTTCCTCTGCTCTAACTTCACTTTTCTTGGTTTTCCTCCGCTCTAACCCCGCTTTTCTTGGTTTTCCTCCTCTCTAACCCCGCTTTTCTTGGTTTTCCTCCGCTCTAACCCCGCTTTTCTTGGTTTTCCTCCGCTCTAACCCCGCTTTTCTTGGTTTTCCTCCGCTCTAACCCCGCTTTTCTTGGTTTTCCTTCGCTCTAACCCCGCTTTTCTTGGTTTTCCTACGCTCTAACCCAGCTTTTCTTGGTTTTCCTCCGCTCTAACCCCGCTTTTCTTGGTTTTCCTCTGCACTTATTCCGCTTTTCTTGGTTTTCCTCCGCTCTAACCTTACTTTTCATGCTTTTCCTCCGCTCTAACCCCGATTTTCTTGGTTTTCCTCCGCTCTTACCCCGCTTTTCTTGGTTTTCCTCCGCTCTAACCAAGCTTTTCTTGGTTTTCCTTTGCTCTAACCCCGCTTTTCTTGGTTTTCCTCCCTTCTATCCCCGCTTTTCTTGGTTTTCCTCCGCTCTAACCCCGCTTTTCTTGGTTTTCCTCCGCTCTAACTTCACTTTTCTTGGTTTTCCATTGCTCTAACCCCGCTTTTCTTGGTTTTCCTCCGCTCTAATCCCGCTTTTCTTGGTTTTTCTCCGCTCTAACCCAGCTTTTCATCGTTTTTCTCCACTCTAGCCATGCTTTTCTCGGATTTCTGCTGCTCTAACCACGCTTTTCTTCGTTTTCTTCCATTCTAACTCTGCTTTACTTGGTTTTCCTCCGCTCTAACCTCGCTTTTCTTGGTTTTCCTCTGCTCTAACCCCGCTTTTCTTAGTTTTCCTCCGCTCTAACCCTGCTTTTCTTGGTTTTCCTCCGCTCTAACCCAGCTTTTCTTGGTTTTCCTCCGCTCTAACTTCGCTTTTCTTGGTTTTCCTTTGCTCTAACCCTGCTTTTCTTGGTTTTCCTCCGCTCTAACCCCGCTTTTCTTGGTTTTCCTCTGCTCTAACCCCGCTTTTCTTGGTTTTCCTCCGCACTTGTTCCGCTTTTCTTGGTTTTCCTCCGCTCTAACCCAGCTTTTCTTGGTTTTCCTTTGCTCTAACCCTGTTTTTGTTGGTTTTTCTCTGCTCTA
>NW_015440193.1:26261-29235 GCF_001577835.2 Coturnix japonica | reverse complement strand
CTAACCATGCTTTTCTCGGATTTCTGCTGCTCCAACCACGCTTTTCTACGTTTTATTCCGTTCTAACTCTGCTTTACTTGGTTTTCCTCCGCTCTAACCCCGCTTTTCTTGGTTTTCCTCCGCTCTAACCCCGCTTTTCTTGGTTTTCCTCCTCTCTAACTTTGCTTTTCTTGGTTTTCCTCCTTTCTAACCCTGCTTTTCTTGGTTTTCCTCCGCTCTAATCCTGCTTTTCTTGGTTTTTCTCCGCTCTAACTTCGCTTTTCTTGGTTTTCCTCCGCTCTATCACCACTTTTCTTGGTTTTCCTCCGCTCTAACCCTGCTTTTCTTGGTTTTCCTCCGCTCTAACCCAGCTTTTCTTGGTTTTTCTCCACTCTAACCATGCTTTTCTTGGATTTCTGCTGCTCTAACCGCGCTTTTCTGTCTTTTCCTCCTCTCTTAGTTCTTTTTATTGGTTTTCCTCCGCTCTAACCCCGATTATCTTGGTTTTCCTCCGCTCTAACCCCTTTTTCCTTGGTTTTCTTCCGTTCTAACTTCGCTTTTCTTGGTTTTCCTCCGCTCTAACCCCGCATTTCTTGGTTTTCACCCGCATGAACAACGTTTTTCTTGGTTTTCCTCCGCTCTAACTTCGCATTTCCTAGTTTTCCTCCGCTCTAACCCTGCTTTTCTTGGTTTTCCTCCTTTCTAACCCCGCTTTTCTTGGTTTTCCTCCACTCTAACCCCGCTTTTCTTGGTTTTCCTACGCTATAACCCCGCTTTTCTTGGTTTTCCTCCGCTCTATCCCAGCTTTTCTTGGTTTTCCTCCGCTCTAACCCCGCTTTTCTTGGTTTTCCTCCGCTCTAACCCCGCTTTTCTTGGTTTTCCTTTGCTCTAACCCCGCTTTTCTTGGTTTTCCTCCGCTCTAACCCCGCTTTTCTTGGTTTTCCTCCACTCTAACCCCTATTTTCTTGGTTTTCCTCCGCTCTAACCCCGCTTTTCTTGGTTTTCCTCCCCTCTATCCCCGCTTTTCTTGGTTTTCCTCCGCTCTAACCCCGCTTTTCTTGGTTTTTCTCNCTTCGCTCTATCCTAGGTTTCTTGGTTGTGTTTTCCTCCGCTCTAGACCTTGCTTTTCCTGGGATTTTTCTCCGCACTATATTCCCGCTGTATTTAGGTCTCGGATTTGCTTGCTGCTGCTAACCCACGCTTTTCTTCGTTTTCTTCGTTTCATAACTTCCGCTTTTTCTGGGCGTTTTCCTCCGCTATAACCCGCTTTTTCTTTGGTTTTTCCTCCCGCTTAACCCCGCCTTTTTTTGGTTTTCTTCCGCTCTAACCCGCTTTGTCCTTGGTTTTCCTCAGCTCTAACCCCACTTTCAATGCTTTTCCTCCGCTCTAAACCCGCTTTTCTATGACCTCTCTAACCCTGCTTTTAGTTCTCGCGCGCTCTTTTCTCGCTCTTATCCGCTTTTCTTGGTTTTCCTTCCCCTCTATCCCGCCTCTTTCTTGGTTTTCCTCCGCTCTAACCCCGCTTTTGCTTGCGCTTTTTCTCTGACCTCTAAACCAGTCTTCTTCTTTTTCTTCACTTTAACCCATGCTTTTCTCGGATGTTCTGCTCTAACACGCTTTTCTTGGTTTCTCTTCCGTTCTTAAACTTGCTTTTGCGCCTCCTTCCTCCGCTCTAACCGCGCTTTTCTGGGTTTTCTTACGTTTCTAACTCTCGCTTTTCTTGGTTTTCCTCCGCTCTAACCCCGCTTTTCTTGGTTTTCTTCCGTTCTAACTTCGCTTTTCTTGGTTTTCCTCCGCTCTAACCCCGCATTTCTTGGTTTTCATCCGCATGAACAACGTTTTTCTTGGTTTTCCTCCGCTCTAACCCCGCTTTTCTTGGTTATTCTCCACTGTAACTCAGCTTTTCATGGTTTTTCTTCACTCTAACCATGCTTTTCTCGGATTTCTGCTGCTCTAACCACGGTTTTCTTCGTTTTATCCGTTCTAACTCCGCTTTTCTTGGTTTTTCTCCACTCTAACCCAGCTTTTCTTGGTTTTTCTCCACTCTAACCATGCTTTTCTTGGATTTCTGCTGCTCTAACCTCGCTTTTCTGTCTTTTTTTCCTCTCTAAGTTCTTTTTATTGGTTTTCCTCAGATCTAGCCTCGACTATCTTGGTTTTCCTCCGCTCTAACCCCGCTTTTCTTGGTTTTCCTCCGCTCTAACTTCACTTTTCTTGGTTTTCCTCCTTTCTAACCCCGCTTTTCTTGGTTTTCATCCGCATGAACAACGTTTTTCTTGGTTTTCCTCCGCTCTAACCCTGCTTTTCTTGGTTTTCCTCCGCTCTAACCCCGCTTTTCTTGGTTTTCCTCCGCTCTAACCCCGCTTTTCATGCTTTTCCTCCGCTCTAACCCCGCTTTTCTTGGTTTTCCTCCGCTCTAACCCCGCTTTTCTTGGTTTTCCTCACCTCTAACTTCACTTTTCTTTCTTTTCCTCCGCTCTAACTTTACTTTTCTTGGTTTTCCTCCTTTCTAACCCCGCTTTTCTTGGTTTTCCTCCACTCTAACCCCGCTTTTCTTGGTTTTTCTCCACTCTAACCATGCTTTTCTCGGATTTCTGCTGCTCTAACCGCGCTTTTCTTCATTTTCTTCCACTCTAACTTCTTTTTCTTTGTTTTCCTCCGCTCTAACCCTGCTTTTCTTGGTTTTCCTCAGCACTTATTCCTCATTTCTTGGTTTTCCTCCGCACTTATTCCGCTTTTCTTGGTTTTCCTCCGCTCTAACCCCGCTTTTCTTGGTTTTCCTCCGCACTTATTCCGCTTTTCTTGGTTTTCCTCCGCTCTAAGATCACTTTTCTTGGTTTTCCTCCTTTCTAACCCCGCTTTTCTTGGTTTTCCTCCGCTCTAACCCCGCTTTTCTTGGTTTTCCTTCGCTCTAACCCCGCTTTTCTTGGTTTTCCTCCGCTCTAACTTCACTTTTCTTGGTTTTCCTCCGCTCTAACCCCGCTTTTCTTGGTTT
>NW_015440193.1:23220-24911 GCF_001577835.2 Coturnix japonica | reverse complement strand
CGCTCTAACACCGCTTTTCTTGGTTTTCCTACGCTCTAACACCGCTTTTCTTGGTTTTCCTCCGCTCTAACCCTGCTTTTCTTGGTTTTTCTCCGCTCTAACCCCGCTTTTCTTGGTTTTCCTCCCTTCTATCCTTGCTTTTCTTGGTTTTTCTCCGCTCTAACCCCGTTTCTCTTGGTTTTCCTCCGCTCTAACACCGCTTTTCTTGGTTTTCCTTTGCTCTAAACCCTCTTTTCTTGGTTTTCCTCCGCACTAACCCTGCTTTTCTTGGTTTTTCTCCACTCTAACCCAGCTTTTCATGGTTTTTCTCCATTGTAACCATGCTTTTCTCGGATTTCTGCTGCTCTAGCCGCGCTTTTCTTCGTTTTTTTCCTCTCTAACTTCTTTTTCTCGGTTTTCCTCCGCTCTAACCCCGCTTTTCTTGGTTTTTCTCCGCTCTAACCCAGCTTTTCATGGTTTTTCTCCACTCTAACCATGCTTTTCTCGGATGTCTGCTGCTCTAACCACGCTTTTCTTCGTTTTCTTCCGTTCTAACTCTGCTTTTCTTGGTTTTCCTCCGCTCTAACCCCGCTTTTCTTGGTTTTCCTCCGCTATAACCCCGCTTTTCTTGGTTTTCCTCCGCTCTAACCCCGCTTTTCTTGGTTTTCCTCCGCTCTAACCCCGCTTTTCTTGGTTTTCCTCCGCTCTAACCCCGCTTTTCTTGGTTTTTCTCCACTCTAACCCAGCTTTTCATGGTTTTTCTCCACTCTAACTTTTCTCGGATTTCTGCTGCTCTAACCACGGTTTTCTTCGTTTTCTTCCGTTCTAACTCTGCTTTTCTTGGTTTTTCTCCACTCTAACCCAGCTTTTCTTGGTTTTTCTCCACTCTAACCATGCTTTTCTTGGATTTCTGCTGCTCTAACCACGCTTTTCTTCGTTTTCTTCCGTTCTAATACTGCTTTTCTTGGTTTTCCTCCGCTCTAACCCCGCTTTTCATGCTTTTCCTCCGCTCTAACCCCGCTTTTCTTGGTTCTCCTCCACACTAACCCCGCTTTTCTTGGTTTTCCTCACCTCTAACTTCACTTTTCTTTCTTTGCCTCCGCTCTAACTTTACTTTTCTTGGTTTTCCTCCTTTCTAACCCCGCTTTTCTTGGTTTTCCTCCGCTCTATCCTAGGTTTTCTTGGTTTTCCTCCGCTCTAACCTTGCTTTTCCTGGATTTCCTCCGCACTTATTCCGCTTTTCTTGGTTTTCCTCAGCTCTAACCCCACTTTTCATGCTTTTCCTCCGCTCTAACCCCGCTTTTCTTGGTTTTCCTCCGCACGAACAACGTTTTTCTTGGTTTTCCTCCGCTCTAACTTCGCATTTCCTAGTTTTCCTCCGCTCTAACCCTGCTTTTCTTGGTTTTCCTCCGCTCTAACCCAGCTTTTCATGGTTTTTCTCCGCTCTTATTCCACTTTTCTTGGTTTTCCTCCGCTCTAACCCCGCTTTTCTTGGTTTTCCTCCGCTCTAACCCCGCTTTTCTTGATTTTCCTCCGCTCTAACCCCGCTTTTCTTGGTTATTCTCCACTGTAACCCAGCTTTTCATGGTTTTTCTCTACTCTAACCATGCTTTTGTAGGATTTCTGCTGCTCAAACCACGGTTTTCTTCGTTTTCTTCCGTTCTAACTCTGCTTTTCTTGGATTTTCTCCACTCTAACCATGCTTTTCTTGG
>NW_015440193.1:20456-21812 GCF_001577835.2 Coturnix japonica | reverse complement strand
TCTTGGTTTTTCTCCACTCTAACCATGCTTTTCTTGGATTTCTGCTGCTCTAACCCCGCTTTTCTGTCTTTTCCTCCTCTCTAAGTTCTTTTTATTGGTTTTCCTCCGCTCTAACCCCGATTATCTTGGTTTTCCTCCGCTCTAACCCCGCTTTTCTTGGTTTTCTTCCGTTCTAACTCTGCTTTTCTTGGTTTTCCTCCGCTCTAACCCCGCTTTTCATGCTTTTCCTCCGCTCTAACCCCGCTTTTCTTGGTTTTCCTCACCTCTAACTTCACTTTTCTTTCTTTTCCTCCGCTCTAACTTTACTTTTCTTGGTTTTCCTCCGCTCTAACCCCGCTTTTCTTGGTTTTCCTCCGCTCTAACCCCGCTTTTCTTGGTTTTCCTCCGCTCTAACCCAGCTTTTCTTGGTTTTCCTCCGCTCTAACCCTGCTTTTCTTGGTTTTTCTACGCTCTAACCCCGCTTTTCTTGGTTATCCTCTCATCTATCCTTGCTTTTCTTGGTTTTTCTCCGCTCTAACCCCGTTTCTCTTGGTTTTCCTCCGCTCTAACACCGCTTTTCTTGGTTTTCCTTTGCTCTAACCCCGCTTTTCTTGGTTTTCCTCCGCACTAACCCTGCTTTTCTTGGTTTTTCTCCACTCTAACCCAGCTTTTCATGGTTTTTCTCCACTCTAACCATGCTTTTCTCGGATTTCTGCTGCTCTAACCGCGCTTTTCTTCGTTTTCTTCCTCTCTAAATTCTTTTTCTTGGTTTTCCTCCGCTCTAACCCCGCTTTTCTTGGTTTTCCTCCGCACTTATTCCGCTTTTCTTGGTTTTCCTTTGCTCTAACTTCGCTTTTCTTGGTTTTCCTCCCATCTATCCGCTACTTTCTTGGTTTTCCTCTGCTCTAACTCCGCTTTTCTTGGTTATCCTCCGCTCTACCCTGCTTTAGTTGGTTTTTTTTTTTGCACTAACCCTGCTTTTCGTGGTTTTCCTACGCTCTATCACCACTTTTCTTGGTTTTCCTCCGCTCTATCACCGCTTTTCTTGGTTTTCCTACGCTCTAACACCACTTTTCTTGGTTTTCCTCCGCTCTAACCCCTATTTTCTTGGTTTTCCTCGGAACTAACCCCGCTTTTCTTGGTTTTCCTCCGCTCTAACACCGCTTTTCTTGGTTTTCCTCCGCTCTAACCCTGCTTTTCTTGGTTTTTCTCCGCTCTAACCCCGCTTTTCTTGGTTTTCCTCCCCTCTATCCCTGCTTTTCTTGGTTTTCCTCTGCTCTAACCCCGCTTTTCTTGGTTTTTCTCCGCTCTAACCCAGCTTTTCATGGTTTTTCTCCACTCTAACCATGCTTTTCTTGGATGTCTTCTGTTATAACC
>NW_015440193.1:14944-15947 GCF_001577835.2 Coturnix japonica | reverse complement strand
CTCCGCTCTAACCCCGTTTCTCTTGGTTTTCCTCCGCTCTAACACCGCTTTTCTTGGTTTTCCTCCGCTCTAACCCTGCTTTTCTTGGTTTTCCTCCGCACTAACCCCGCTTTTCTTGGTTTTCCTCCGCTCTAACCCCGCTTTTCTTGGTTTTCCTCCGCTCTAACTTCACTTTTCTTGGTTTTCCATTGCTCTAACCCCGCTTTTCTTGGTTTTCCTCCGCTCTAATCCCGCTTTTCATGGTTTTTCTCCGCTCTAACCCAGCTTTTCATCGTTTTTCTCTACTCTAGCCATGCTTTTCTCGGATTTCTGCTGCTCTAACCGCGCTTTTCTTCGTTTTCTTCCTCTCTAAATTCTTTTTCTTGGTTTTCCTCCGATCTAACCCCGCTTTTCTTGGTTTTCCTCCGTACTTATTCTGCTTTTCTTGGTTTTCCTCCGCTCTAACTTTGCTTTTCTTGGTTATCTTCCGCTCTATCCCCACTTTACTTGGTTTTCCTCCGCTCTAACCCCGCTTTTCTTGGTTTTCCTCCTTTCTAACCCCGCTTTTCTTGGTTTTCCTTTGCACTTATTCTGCTTTTCTTGGTTTTCCTCCGCTCTAACTCTGCTTTTCTTGGTTTTCCTCCGCTCTAACCCCGCTTTACTTTGTTTTCCTCCGCTCTAACCCCGCTTTTCTTGGTTTTCCTCCGCTCTAACCCCGCTTTTCTTGGTTTTCCTCCGCTCTATCTTCGCTTTTCTTGGTTTTCCTTTGCTCTAACCCCGCTTTTCTTGGTTTTCCTCCCTTCTATCCCCGCTTTTCTTGGTTTTTCTGCGCTCTAACCCTGCTTTTCTTGGTTTTTCTCCGCTCTAACCCCGTTTCTCTTGGTTTTCCTCCGCTCTAACCCCGCTTTTCTTGGTTTTCCTCCGCTCTAACCCCGCTTTTCTTGGTTTTCCTCTGCACTAACCCCTCTTTTCTTGGTTTTCCTCCGCACTAACCCCGCTTTTCTTGGTTTTCCTCCGCTCTAAC
>NW_015440193.1:8447-10097 GCF_001577835.2 Coturnix japonica | reverse complement strand
GCTTTTCTTGGTTTTCCTCCACTCTAACCCAGCTTTTCTTGGTTTTCCTCCGCTCTAACCCCGCTTTTCTTGGTTTTCCTCCTCTCTAACCCCGCTTTTCCTGATTTTCCTCCGCTCTAACCCCGCTTTTCTTGGTTATTCTCCACTGTAACCCAGCTTTTCATGGTTTTTCTCCACTCTAACCATGCTTTTCTCGGATTTCTGCTGCTCTAACCACGCTTTTCTTCGTTTTCTTCCGTTCTAACTCAGCTTTTCTTGGTTTTCCTATGCTCTATCACCGCTTTTCTTGGTTTTCCTACGCTCTAACACCACTTTTCTTGGTTTTCCTCCGCTCTAACCCTGCTTTTCTTGGTTTTCCTTCGCTCTAACTTCACTTTTCTTGGTTTTCCTCCTTTCTAACCCCGCTTTTCTTGGTTTTCCTGCTCTCTAACCCCGCTTTTCTTGGTTTTCCTCCGCTATAACCCCGCTTTTCTTGGTTTTCCTACGCTATAACCCCGCTTTTCTTGGTTTTCCTCCGCTCTAACCCAGCTTTTCTTGGTTTTCCTCCGCTCTAACTTTGCTTTTCTTGGTTTTCCTTTGCTCTAACCCTGCTTTTCTTGGTTTTCCTCCACTCTAACCCAGCTTTTCTTGGTTTTCCTCCGCTCTAACCCCGCTTTTCTTGGTTTTCCTCCGCTCTAACCCTGCTTTTCCTGATTTTCCTTTGCTCTAACCCCGCTTTTCTTGGTTATTCTCCACTGTAACCCAGCTTTTCATGGTTTTTCTCCACTCTAACCATGCTTTTCTTGGATTTCTGCTGCTCTAACCACGCTTTTCTTCGTTTTCTTCCGTTCTAACTCTGCTTTTCTTGGTTTTCCTCCACTCTAACCTTGCTTTTCTTGGTTTTCCTCCTCTCTAACCCCGCTTTTCTTGGTTTTCCTCCGCTCTAACCCCGCTTTTCTTGGTTTTCCTCCGCTCTAACTTCGCTTTTCTTGGTTTTCCTCCGCTCTATCACCGCTTTTCTTGGTTTTCCTCCGCTCTAACCCCGCTTTTCTTGGTTTTCCTCCGCTCAAACCCAGCTTTTCATGGTTTTCCTCCGCTCTAATCCCGCTTCTCTTGGTTTTTCTCCACTCTAACCATGCTTTTCTTGGTTTTTCTCTATCTAACCATGCTTTTCTTGGATTTCTGCTGCTCTAACTGCGCTTTTCTGTCTTTTCATCCTCTCTTAGTTCTTTTTATTGGTTTTCCTCCGCTCTAACCCCGTTTTCCTTGGTTTTCTTCCGTTCTAACTTCGCTTTTCTTGGTTTTCCTCCGCTATAACCCCGCTTTTCTTGGTTTTCCTCCGCTCTAACCCCGCTTTTCTTGGTTTTCCTCCGCTCTAACTTCGCTTTTCTTGGTTTTCCTTTGCTCTAACCCTGCTTTTCTTGGTTTTCCTCCGCTCTAACCCCGCTTTTCTTGGTTTTCCTCCGCACTAACTTCGCTTTTCTTGGTTTTCCTCTGCTCTAACTTCGCTTTTCTTGGTTTTCCTCCGCTCTAACTTCGCATTTTCTAGTTTTCCTCCGCTCTAACCCTGCTTTTCTTGGTTTTCCTCCGCTCTAACCCCGCTTTTCATGCTTTTCCTCCGCTCTAACCCCGCTTTTCTTGGTTTTCCTTTGCTCTAACTTCACTTTTCTT
>NW_015440193.1:3258-4530 GCF_001577835.2 Coturnix japonica | reverse complement strand
TTCCTCTCTAACTTCTTTTTCTTGGTTTTCCTCCGCTCTAACCCCGCTTTTCTTGGTTTTCCTCCGCACTTATTCCGCTTTTCTTGGTTTTCCTCCGCTCTAACTTCGCTTTTCTTGGTTTTCCTCCGCTCTAACACCGCTTTTCTTGGTTTTCCTCTGCTCTAACCCCGCTTTTCTTGGTTTTCCTCCGCTCTAACCCCGCTTTTCTTGGTTTTCCTCCGCTCTAACTTTACATTTCTTGGTTTTCCTCCGCTCTAACCCCGCTTTTCTTTGTTTTCCTCCGCTCTAACTTCGCTTTTCTTGGTTTTCCTCCTCTCTAACCCCGCTTTTCTTGGTTTTCCTCCGCTCTAACCCTGCTTTTCTTGGTTTTTCTCCGCTCTAACCCAGCTTTTCTTGGTTTTCCTCCCCTCTATCCCCGCTTTTCTTGGTTTTCCTCCGCTCTAACCCAGCTTTTCTTGGTTTTTCTCCACTCTAACCATGCTTTTCTTGGTTTTCCTCCGCTCTAACCGCGCTTTTCTTCGTTTTCTTCCTCTCTAACTTCTTTTTCTTGGTTTTCCTCCGCTCTAACCCCGCTTTTCTTGGTTTTCCTCCGCACTTATTCCGCTTTTCTTGGTTTTCCTCCGCTCTAACTTCGCTTTTCTTGGTTTTCCTCCGCTCTAACCCCGCTTTTCTTGGTTTTCCTCCGCTCTAACCCCGCTTTTCTTGGTTTTCCTCCGCTCTAACCCCGCTTTTCTTGGTTTTCCTCCGCTCTAACTTTACTTTTCTTGGTTTTCCTCCGCTCTAACCCCGCTTTTCTTGGTTTTCCTTTGCACTAACCCTGCTTTTCTTGGTTTTCCTCCGCTCTAACCCCGCTTTTCTTGGTTTTCCTCCGCTCTATCACCGCTTTTCTTGGTTTTCCTACGCTCTAACACCGCTTTTCTTGGTTTTCCTCCGCTCTAACACCGCTTTTCTTGGTTTTCCTCTGCTCTAACCCCGCTTTTCTTGGTTTTTCTCCGCTCTAACCCAGCTTTTCATGGTTTTTCTCCACTCTAACCATGCTTTTCTCGGATTTCTGCTGCTCTAACCACGCTTTTCTTCGTTTTCTTCCGTTCTAACTCTGCTTTTCTTGGTTTTCCTCCGCTCTAACCCCGCTTTTCTTGGTTTTCCTCTGCTCTAACCCTGCTTTTCTTGGTTTTCCTCCGCTATAACCCCGCTTTTCTTGGTTTTCCTCCGCTCTAACCCAGCTTTTCTTGGTTTTCCTCCGCTATAACCCCGCTTTTCTTGGTTTTCCTC
>NW_015440193.1:0-993 GCF_001577835.2 Coturnix japonica | reverse complement strand
CGCTCTAACTTCACTTTTCTTGGTTTTCCTCCTTTCTAACCCCGCTTTTCTTGGTTTTCCTCCGCTCTAATCCCGCTTTTCTTGGTTTTCCTCCGCTCTAATCCCGCCTCTCTTGGTTTTTCTCCACTCTAACCATGCTTTTCTTGGATTTCTGCTGCTCTAACCCCGCTTTTCTGTCTTTTCCTCCTCTCTAAGTTCTTTTTATTGGATTTCCTCCGCTCTAACCCCGATTATCTTGGTTTTCCTCCGCTCTAACCCCGCTTTTCTTGGTTTTCCTCTGCTCTAACTTCGCTTTTCTTTGTTTTTCTCTCTAACCCAGCTTTTCTTGGTTTTCCTCCCCTCTATCCCCGCTTTTCATGGTTTTCCTCCGCTCTAACCCCGCTTTTCTTGGTTTTTCTCCACTCTAACCCAGCTTTTCTTGGTTTTTCTCCACTCTAACCATGCTTTTCTTGGATTTCTGCTGCTCTAACCGCGCTTTTCTTCGTTTTTTTCCTCTCTAACTTCTTTTTATTGGTTTTCCTCCGCTCTAACCCCGCTTTTCTTGGTTTTCCTCCGCTCTAACCCCGCTTTTCTTGGTTTTCTTCCGTTCTAACTCTGCTTTTCTTGGTTTTCCTCCGCTCTAACCCCGCTTTTCTTGGTTTTCCTCCACTCTAACCCCGCTTTTCTTGGTTTTCCTCCGCTCTAACCCCGCTTTTCTTGGTTTTCCTCTGCTCTAACCCTGCTTTTCTTGGTTTTCCTCCGCTCTAACCCCGCTTTTCTTGGTTTTCCTCCGCTCTATCACCGCTTTTCTTGGTTTTCCTACGCTCTAACCCAGCTTTTCTTGGTTTTCCTCCGCTCTAACCCTGCTTTTCTTGGTTTTCCTCCGCTCAAACCCAGCTTTTCTTGGTTTTCCTCCGCTCTAATCCCGCTTCTCTTGGTTTTTCTCCACTCTAACCATGCTTTTCTTGGTTTTTCTCCACTCTAACCATGCTTTTCTTGGATTTCTGCTGCTCT
>NW_015440192.1:25105-26512 GCF_001577835.2 Coturnix japonica | reverse complement strand
ATAACCCCATAACCCCATAACCCCATAGCAGACCCCATAACCCCATAACAGACCCCATAACCCCATAACAGACCCCATAACCCCATAACCCCATAACAGACCCCATAACCCCATAACACACCCCATAGCAGACCCCATAACCCCATAACAGACCCCATAACCCCATAACAGACCCCATAACCCCATAACCCCATAACAGACCCTATAACCCCATAACCCCATAGCAGACCCCATAGCAGACCCCATAACCCCATAACAGACCCCATAACAGACCCCATAACAGACCCTATAACCCCATAACCCCATAACAGACCCCATAACAGACCCTATAACCCCATAACCCCATAGCAGACCCCATAACAGACCCCATAACCCCATAACCCCATAACAGACCCCATAACCCCATAACCCCATAACCCCATAACCCCATAACACACCCCATAACCCCATAGCAGACCCCATAACTCACTTTGGGGTCCCGGGAGTGCTCTGGGCACAGCACCTGCAGCCTCTTGCAGTAGGTTTTGTAACCCCATAACACACCCCATAACCCCATAACAGACCCCATAACCCCATAACCCCATAACCCCATAACCCCATAACCCCATAACTCACTTTGGGGTCCCGGGAGTGCTCTGGGCACAGCACCTGCAGCCTCTTGCAGTAGGTTTTACTCTGCGGGTTGTACACGTCACAGAACAGCCGGGTGGCGCTGCAAGTATTGATTAATTAGCGATTAATTAGTGATTAATTATCGATTAATTATCGATTAATTAGTGATTAATTATCGATTAATTAATGATTGGGGTGAGTCAGTGATTGGTTATTGAGCGATTGATCTATTGGGGTTATTAATTGATTGACTGGGGTTATTGATTATTAATTGATTGGGGTGATTAATTGGAGTTATTAATTGATTGATTGGGGTTATTGGGGTTATTTATTGGGGTTATTTATTGGGGTTATTTATTGGGGTTATTGGGGTTATTTATTGGGGTTATTGGGGTCATGGGGGGGGTCTTTGGGGCCATGGGGGCATTTGGAGTCATGTGGGGTCCCTATGGGGTCACTTTGGGGTCCCTTTGGGGTCCCTATGGGGTCACAATGGGGTCACAATGGGGTCTCTATGGGGTCTCTGGGGTCCCTTTAGGGTCACAGTGGGGTCTCTATGGGGTCCCTATGGAGTCCCTTTGGGGTCCCTTTAGGGACACATTGGGGTCCCTTTGGGGTCTCTTTGGGGTCCCTACGGGGTCACTTTGGGGTCCCTATGGGGTCACAATGGGGTCCCTATGGGGTCCCTATGGGGTCTCTTTGGGGTCCCTATGGGGTCATTTTGGGGTCTCTTTGGGGTCCCTATGGGGTCATTTTGGGGTCCTTTTGGGGTCACTTTGGGGTCCCTTTAGGGTC
>NW_015440192.1:21609-24275 GCF_001577835.2 Coturnix japonica | reverse complement strand
CCATAACCCCATAACCCCATAACTCACTTTGGGGTCCCGGGAGTGCTCTGGGCACAGCACCTGCAGCCTCTTGCAGTAGGTTTTACTCTGCGGGTTGTACACGTCACAGAACAGCCGGGTGGCGCTGCAAGGATTGATTAATTAGCGATTAATTAGCGATTAATTAGCGATTAATTATCGATTAAATAGTGATTAATTATCGGTTAATTATTGATTAGTTGGGGTGAGTCAGTGATTGGTTATTGAGTGGTTGATCTATTGGGGTTATTAATTGATTGATTGGGGTTATTGATTATTAATTGATTGGGGTGATTAATTGGAGTTATTGATTGATTGGGGTTATTGGGGTTATTTATTGGGGGATATTGGGGTTATTGGGGTCATGGGGGGGGTCTTTGGGGCCATGGGGGCATTTGGAGTCATGTGGGGTCCCTATGGGGTCACTTTGGGGTCCCTACAGGGCCACTTTGGGGTCCCTTTAGGGTCACAATGGAGTCTCTATGGGGTCTCTTTGGGGTCCCTTTGGGGTCACTTTGGGGTCACTTTGGGGTCCCTTTGGGGTCACTTTGTGGACTCTTTGGGGTCCCTATGGGGTCCCTATGGGGTCCCTATGGGGTTTCTTTGGGGTCCCTATGGGGTCCCTTTGGGGTCTCTTTGGGGTCCCTATGGGGTCACTTTGGTGTCCCTTTAGGGTCACAATGGGGTCTCTATGGGGTCTCTTTGGGGTCCCTATGGGNTCACAATGGAGTCTCTATGGGGTCTCTTTGGGGTCCCTATGGGGTCTCTATGGGGTCTCTATGGGGTCACTTTGGGGTCTCTATGGGGTCTCTTTGGGGTCCTTTGGGGTCCCTTTGGGGTCCCTTTTGGGGCACTTTGGGGTTCTCTTTGGGGTCCTTTTGGGGTCTCTTTGGGGTCTCTTTGGGGTCACAATGGAGTCCCTTTGGGGTTTCTTTGGGGTCCCTACGGGGTCACTTTGGTGTCCCTTTAGGGTCACAATGGGGTCTCTATGGGGTCTCTTTGGGGTCCTTTCGGGGTCTCTATGGGGTCACTATGGAGTCCCTTTGGGGTCTCTTCGGGGTCCCTTTAGGGACACATTGGGGGTCTCTTTGGGGTCCCTATGGGGTCCCTATGGGGTCACTTTGGGGTCCCTTTGGGGTCACTTTGGGGTCCCTTTGGGGTCCCTATGGGGTCCCTATGGGGTCACTTTGGGGTCTCTTTGGGGTCCCTATGGGGTCCCTATGGGGTCACTATGGGGTCACTATGGAGTCCCTTTGGGGTTTCTTTGGGGTCCCTATGGGGTTTCTTTGGGGTCCCTATGGGGTCCCTATGGGGTCTCTTTGGGGTCCCTACGGGGTCACTTTGGGGTCCCTATGGGGTCACTTTGGGGTCCCTTTAGGGTCACAATGGGGTCTCTATGGGGTCATTTTGGGGTCCCTATGGGGTCTCTATGGGGTCTCTATGGGGTCCCTATGGGGTCACTTTGGGGTCTCTTTGGGGTCCCTATGGGGTCACTTTGGTGTCCCTATGGGGTCACAATGGGGTCTCTATGGGGTCATTTTGGGGTCCCTATGGGGTCCCTATGGGGTCACTATGGGGTCCCTATGGGGTCACTTTGGGGTCCCTATGGGGTCATTGTGGGGTCACTATGGGGTCCCTATGGGGTCCCTTTGGGGTCTCTTCGGGGTCCCTTTAGGGACACATTGGGGGTCTCTCTGGGGTCCCTACGGGGTCACTTTGGGGTCCCTATGGGGTCCCTATGGAGTCCCTTTGGCGTCTCTTCAGGGTCCCTTTAGGGACACATTGGGGGTCTCTTTGGGGTCACTTTGGGGTCACTATGGGGTCTCTATGGGGTCTCTTTGGGGTCCCTATGGGGTCACTATGGAGTCCCTTTGGGGTCTCTTCAGGGTCCCTTTAGGGACAGATTGGGGGTCTCTTTGGGGTCCCTATGGGGTCTCTATGGGGTCCCTTTGGGGTCCCTATGGGGTCACTATGGGGTCTCTATGGGGTCTCTATGGGGTCCCTTTGGGGTCCCTATGGGGTCACTCACCCTTCGATGCGTGTGGGGTACATGGATCCGAAGGAGGTCTGGCTCTCATACTGTGGGGGGACACAAAGATTAGGGGGGACCCTATAGATCCCAATAGACCCTATAGACCCCATCACCCCTATAGACCCCAACGTCACAGTCCTTATATCCCCTATAGCACCCAGGGGACCCAATAATCCCCATAGAACCCAAATGGTGACCCTATATCCCCCATAGCCCACCCTATATCCCCCATAGCTCCCCCTATAGCACCCATGGGGACCCCACAACCCCTATAGAACCCAACACCAAGGTCTATATGTCCCCTATAGCACCCAAAGGGACCCCATAACCCCTATAGACCCCAACGTCACCGTCCTTATATCCCCTATAGCACCCAAGGGACCCAATAATCCCCATAGAACCCCAATGGTGACCCTATATCCCCCATAGCCCACCCTATATCCCCCATAGCCCCCCTATAGCACCCATGGGGACCCCATAACCCCTACAGACCCCAATGTCACCGTCCTTATACCCCCTATAGCACCCATGAGATCCCAATAATCCCCATAGAACCCCAATGGTGACCCTATATCCCCCATAGCCCACCCTATATCCCCCATAGCCCCCCTATAGC
>NW_015440192.1:14260-14528 GCF_001577835.2 Coturnix japonica | reverse complement strand
GCTCCATGTCCTGCAGGCGCAGCCGGGCCTGGTGCTGCTCGCGCCGGATCCGCTCCAGGAGCCGCTTCCCGTGTTCCTCCGCCACGCATGGACTCTGCTGCCACTGCTGGATGCGCTGGGGCAGGATCTCATAGATACGGCTATGGGGAGAAAGGGGGCGTTATAGGGTCAGTATAGGGCCTGGTTGGTTATTGTAGGGCCTGGTTGGTTATTGTAGGGCCTGGTTGGGTATTGTAGGGCCTGGTTGGTTATTGTAGGGCCTGGTTGG
>NW_015440192.1:6933-9205 GCF_001577835.2 Coturnix japonica | reverse complement strand
GCATTACATCGCATGCTATCGCATTACATCGCATGCTATCGCATTATATCGCATGCTATCGCATTACATCGCATGCTATCGCATTGCATCGCATGCTATCGCATTACATCGCATGCTATCGCATTACATCGCATGCTATCACATTACATCGCATGCTATCGCATTACATCGCATGCTATCACATTACATCGCATGCTATCGCATTACATCGCATGCTATCGCATTACATCGCTTGCTATCGCATTGCATCGCATGCTATCGCATTATATCGCATGCTATCGCATTGCATTGCATGCTATCGCATTACATCGCATGCTATCGCATTGCATTGCACGCTATCACATTGCATCGCATGCTATCGCATTATATCGCATGCTATCACATTACATCGCATGCTATCGCATTACATCGCACTGCATCGCATGCTATCGCATTACATCGCATGCTATCCCATTACATCGCATGCTATCGCATTACATCGCATGCTATCACATTACATCGCATGCTATCGCATTACGTCGCATGCTATTGCATTGCATTGCATGCTCTTGCCCCCAGACTCACTTAGCAGCCAGTTTGATGCCGCATGCCTCGCTGCAGTACTTGGATGGCGGCCGTGCCGGCCGGGTGCAGCCCGGTCCCAGGCATTGCCCGCTGCCCGCGGGGTCGCGGTTGTCGCATCGCTCCGGGTGCCGGTTCCGCTCGCGGTGCCGCGGTTTCTGCCGGTGCCGTTTGTAGCGCTCCTCCTTCTGGGCAACAACAACCACAACAGCTACGGCAACGCATACAATGCAGCACACTAGGGGCCAGTAGGGCCCAGTATGGCCCAGTAGGACCCAGTAGAACCCAGTAGGGCCCAGTATGGCCCAGTAAGGCCCAGTTGAACCCAGTATGGCCCAGTAGAACCCAGTATGGCCCAGTAGAACCCAGTATGGCCCAGTAGGGGACAGCAGAACCCAATAGGACCCATTGCATCCCAGTAGGGGACAGCAGAACCCAATAGGACCCATTGCATCCCTGTATGGCCCAGTATGGCCCAGTAGGACCTACTGCATCCCAGTATGGCCCAGTAGGACCCAGTATGGCCCAGTATGGCCCAGTAGGACCCAGTATGGCCCAGTAGGACCCAGTAGACCTAGTAGGACCCAGTATGGCCCAGTAGGACCCAGTAGGACCCAGTAGGACCCAGTAGGGCCCTGTAGGACCCAGTATGGGCCAGTATGGCCCAGTAGGACCCAGTATGGGCCAGTAGGGGACAGCAGAACCCAATAGGACCCACTGCATCCCAGTATGGCCCAGTATGGCCCAATAGGACCCAGTATGGCCCAATAGGACCCAGTATGGCCCAGTATGGCCCAGTAGGACCCAGTAGGACCCAGTATGGCCCAGTATGGCCCAGTAGGGTCCATTGCATCCCAGTAGAACCCAGTATGGCCCAGTAGGGCCCAGTATGGCCCAGTAGGACCCAGTATGGCCCAGTAGGGCCCAGTATGGCCCAGTAGGACCCAGTAGGGCCCAGTAGGGCCCAGTAGGGCCCAGCAGGGCCCAGTAGGACCCAGTATGGCCCAGTAGGACCCAGTAGAACTCAGTATGGTCCACTAGGACCCACTGCATCCCAGTATGGTCCAGTAGGGTCCATTGCATCCCAGTAGGGCCCAGTAGGGCCCAGTAGGGCCCAGTAGAACCCAGTACAGTCCACTAGGACCCACTGCATCCCAGTAGGGCCCAGTAGGACCCATTGCACCCCAGTAGAACCCAGTATGGCCCAGTACGACTCACTACCTCCCAGTATGCCCCAGTAGGGCCCAGTAGAACCCAGTATGGCCCAGTAGGGTCCCCTGCATCCCAGTAGAACCCAGTACAGTCTACTAGGACCCACTGCATCCCAGTATGGCCCAGTAGAACCCAGTAGGGCCCAGTAGGACCCATTGAATCCCAGTATGGCCCAGTAGGGTCCATTGCATCCCAGCAGAACTCAGTATGGCCCAGTAGGACCCACTGCATCCCAGTATGGCCCAGTAGGACTCACTGCCTCCTGGTATGGTCAATAGGATCCACTGCATCCCAGTAGGGCCCAGTACAGCCCAGTAAAGCCCACTGCCTCCCAGTAGGGCCCAGTAGGACCCATTGCATCCCAGTATAACCCAGCATGACCCGTTGCATCCCAGGCTGTCCCAGTCCGTTCCAGTCCATCCCAATCTCTCCCATTTCCTCCCAGTCCCTCCCAGTATATCCCAGTATATCCCAGTATAACCCAGTATAACCCAGTATA
>NW_015440192.1:0-1352 GCF_001577835.2 Coturnix japonica | reverse complement strand
GTAAAACACATGCTAAGCACACACTAAGCACATGCTAAGCACATGATAAGCACACGCATGTTACTGATGTAGGCTCTGAGCTGGCACTGCCGCAGTGTGACTTAGGCAATGCTAAGCACACACTAAGGACACACCAAGCACACACTAAGAACATGCTAAGAACACAGTAAGCACACACTAAGGACACACCAAGCACAAGCGAATGACATGCTAAGCAGACACTAAGCACACAGTAAGCACACACCAATCGCATGCCAAACACACACTAAGAACACACTAAGCACATGCTAAGAACACACCAAGCACATACTAAGCGCACACCAAGGACGTGCTAAGCACACATGAAGCACACGCTTAGAACATGCTAAGAACATGCTAAGGATGTGCTAAAAGCACAATAAACACACACAAAGAACACACCAAGCACATGCTAAGCGCACCCCAAGGACGTGCTGAGCACACATGAAGCACATGCTTAGAACACGCTAAGAACACACCAAGCACATGCTAAGGATGTGATAAAAGCACAATAAACACACACTAAGAACACACCAACCACACGCTAAGTGCACACCAAGGACGTGCTAAGCAGACATTAAGCACACGCTTAGAACACACTAAGAACACACCAACCACATGCTAAGCGCACACCAAGGACGTGCTGAGCACACATGAAGCACACGCTTAGAACACGCTAAGAACACACCAAGCACACACTAAGCACACACCAAAGACGTGCTAAGCACACATGAAGCACACGCTTAGAACACGCTAAGAACACACTAAGGATGTGCTAAAAACACACTAAACACACACTAAGAACACACCAACCACACGCTAAGCGCACACCAAGGACATGCTAAGCACACATGAAACACACGCTTAGAACACGCTAAGAACACACCAAGCACATGCTAGGGATGTGCTAAAAACACACAAAACACACACTAAGAACACACCAACCACACGCTAAGTGCACACCAAGGACATGCTAAGCACACATTGAGCACACGCTTAGAACACGCTAAGAACACACCAACCACACGCTAAGCGCACACCAAGGACGTGCTAAGCACACATTAAGCACACGCTTAGAACACACCAAGCACACGCTAAGGATGTGCTAAACACACACTAAACACATACTAAGAACACACCAAGCACATACTAAGCGCACACCAAGGACGTGCTGAGCACACATGAAGCACACGCTTAGAACACGCTAAGAACACACCAAGCACATGCTAAGCGCACACAAAGGACGTGCTGAGCACACATGAAGCACATGTTTAGAACACGCTAAGAACACGCTAAGGATGTGCTAAAAACACACTAAACACACGCTAAGCGCA
>NW_015440191.1:14483-19658 GCF_001577835.2 Coturnix japonica | reverse complement strand
CTGCCAATGGGGCAGCAATGGGCTGCAATGGGCTGCATAATGGGGGGATGGAAATGGGGTTGCAATGGGAGAAAGGGCTGCTGATGGGCGCAGAAAATGGGGATTGCAATGGAGGCTGCTATGGGGGAGGCTATGGAGGCTGCTTTGGGGGCTGCAATGGGCCGCAGAAATGGGCTGCTAATGGGGCTGCAATGGGCGCTATGCAGCGGCACCAACAGAAACTGGGGCTGCTTATTGGGGCAGAACACCTGGGCCTGCAATACGGGCGGCGGATGGAAATGGGGCTGCATATGGGGCAAGAAATGGCGGCCTGCATATGGGGGCTGCTATGGGGCAGAAACTGGGGCTCATGCCAATGGGCGCAAGAAATCCGGCGCAGAAATGGGGCAGCAATCGACGGGCCGCACACTGGGGCTGCAGTGGGCGCCTGCTATGCGGGCCTGCAATGGGGCAGAAATGGGGCTGCTATGGGGCTGACCTATGGGGAGCTGCTATGGGGCTGCTATGGGCAGAATGAGGGCTGTATGGGTCTGCAATGGGGCAGAAATGGGGATGCCTATGGGGCAGAAATGGCGGTCTCTGCTATGCGGGCGCTATGGGGCAGCAAATGGCTGCAATGGGGCTGCTATCGGGGCTCGCAATGCGGCGGCTGCAATGGGGCAGACACTGGGGCTGTAATAACCGGGGGGATCCGAAATGGGGCTGCAATGGGGCAGAAATGGGGCTGCAATGGGGCTAAGCAATGGGGCCGAAACTGTGGGCTGCCAAATGAGCGTGTCGAGGGTGAAATTGGGGTGGGGGGTGAATGAAGGCCTTGCTAATGGGGAACTGTCAATGGGGCTACAATGGGGGGGTGAAATGGGGAATTGCCAATGGGGCTCGCAATGGGGCCCTCGCACATGGGGCTGTATACTGGGGGGATGAACACTGAGGCGCTGCAATGGGGCTCGCTAATGGGGCAGAAATGGGGCTGCCGCAATGGGGCTGCAATGGGGCTGCAAATGGGGGGAAATGAAATGGGGCTGCAATGGGGGCAGAAATGGGGCTGCAATGGGGCTGCAATGGGGCTGCAATGGGGGGATTAATGGGGGCTCGCACACTGGGGCAGAATGGGGACTGCAATGGGCGCAATGGGGCTATTAAATGGGGGGATGAAATGGGGCTGCAATGGGGCAGAAATGGGGCTGCAGTGGGTGGCTGCAATGGGGCTGCAAATGGGGCTATCAATCCGGGGGGACTGCAATGGGGGCTTCAATTGGCGGCTGCACAATGGGGCTGCAACATGGGGCTAAACAATGGGGGAATGAAATGGGGCTGCAATAAGAGGGCAGAAATGGGCTGACAATGGGGCAGAAATGGGGGGGCTGAAATGGGCTCGCTGTGGAGGGCAGAAATGGGGCCTGCTCATGGGAGCTGCCAATGGGACCCTGACAATGGGCAGAAATGGGCGATGCCAATGGGGCAACGAAATGGGCTGCAATGGGGCCTGCAAATGGGGCTCAGCAATGGGCCTGCCCAATGGGGGCATGAAATGCGGGCTGCTCTATGGGGCTGCAATGGGGCAGAAAATGGCGGCTGCTAATGGGCTGCCTATGGGCCGCTGCAATGGCAGAATGGGGCTGCAATGGGGCCTGCATGGGGCAGAAAATGGGGCTGCAGTGGGCTTGCTATGGGGCTGCAATGGGGGCTGAGAATGGGGGCTGCAATGGGGCAGAAATGGGCGCTTGCAGTGGGGCTGCTATGGGGCTGCATGGGGGCAGAAATGGGCTGCAATGGGGCTGCAATGGGGCTGCAATGGGGCTGCAATGGGGCAGAAATGGGGCTGCCTATGGGGCTGCAATGGGCAGAACATGGGGCTGCCTATGGGGCTGCTATGGGCGCTGCATGGGCAGTAAATGGGGCCTGCACCATGGGGGCTAGCAATCGGGAACACGAAATGGGCAGAAATGGGGCCTTGCAGTGGGCGGCTGCTAACTGGGTGCCAAATGGGGGGGTTGAAATGGGGCTGCAATTGGGGCAGAAATGGGGCTGCCATGTGGGGCTGCTATGGGGCTGCAATGGGGGCAGAATGGGCTGCAATGGGGCTGCTATGGGGCTGCAATGGGGCTGCCAATGGGGCAGAAATGGGGCTTGCAATGGGGCTGCAATGGGGGGATGCAATCGGGGCCTGCAATGGGGCAAGATAATGGGGCCGCAAATAGGGCTGCAATGGGGGCTGCAATGGGGGGAATGAATTGGGGCTGCAATGGGCAGAAATGGGGCTGTAATGGGCGCTGCAATGGGGCTGCAATGGGGTGTGAAAATGGGGCTGCAATGGGGCAGAAATGGGGCTGCAATGGGGCTGCAATGGGGGGATGAAATGGGGCTGCAATGGGGCAGAAATGGGGCTGCAATGGGGCTGGCAATGGGGCTACACAATGGGGTTGTGAATGGGGCTTGCAGTGGGGCAGAAAATGGGGCTGTAAATGGGGGGGTGAAATGGGGCTGCAATGGGGCAGAAATGGGGCTGCAATGGGGCTGCAATGGGGCAGAAATGGGGCTGCAATGGGGCTGCAATGGGGCAGAAATGGGGCAGAAATGGGGCTGCAATGGGGCAGAAATGGGGCAGAAATGGGGCTGTAATGGGGGGGTGAAATGGGGCTGTAATGGGGCTGCAGTAATCAGTGCAGTGGGGCAGTATTGGGGGCTGCAATGAGGCTGCACTGGGGGGCTGCACTGAGGCCTGCAATTGAGATGCTGTGGGGCTGCAATGGGGGCTTGCTGTGGGGGGGCGCAACTGGGGCTGTAAGTGAGGCTGCAATGGGGCTTTCAGTGAGCTTGTGCTGGTGGGGCTGCAGTGGGGGGGCCTGCAATTGGCATGCATTTGTGGGGCTTGCAAATGGGGTCAGGGGGGCTGAAATGGGGGCTGCAATTGGGGATGCAGTGGGGCCTTGCAATGGGCTGCAATGGGGCTGCTGTGCTCTCTGCATTGGGGCTGCAATGGGGCTGCTTGTGGGGGGCTGCATGGGGCAGAATGGGGCTGTAGTGGGGGGTGAAATGGGGCTGCAGTGGGGCAGAAATGGGGGGATGAAATGGGGCTGCAACTGGGGCTGAATGGGGGGGTGAAATGGGGTTGCAATGGGGCTGCAATGGGGCTGCTATGGGCTGCAATGGGGCAGAAAATGGGGCTGCAATGGGGTGAAGAAGCGTGGGGCTGCAATGGGGCAGAAAGTGGGGGATGAAACACGGGACTGCAATAGGCTAGCAGTGGGGGGGTGAAATTTGGGTGGGGGTGGAAATGAAGGCTGCAAGTGGGGCTTTTTTGCATGGGGCGAAATGGGGCTGTAATGGGGGGTGAAATGGGGCTGGCAATGGGGGGGTGAAATGGGGTGGGGGGCTGGCAATGTGGGCTGCAATGGGGCTGCAAAGCTGCAGTGGTGGCTGCATTGGGGTGGGGGGCTGCAATGAGACTGCAATGTGGGGCTGAAATGGGGCTGCAGTGGGGTTGCAATGGGGCTGAAACAGGGCTGCAGTTGGGCTGCAATGGGGCAGAAATGGGGGGATGAAACGGGACTGCAATAGGGCTGCAGTGGGGGGGTGAAATGGGGTGGGGGGTGGAAATGAGGCTGCAATGGGGCTGCAATGGGGGGCTGCAATGGGGCTGCAGTGGGGTTACAATGGGGCTGAAATAGGGCTGCAGTTGGGCTGCAATGGGGCTGCAGTGGAGCTGCAGTGATCAGTGCAGTGGGGGTGCACTGGAGCTGCAGTGGTACTGCACTGGGGGGCTGCAATGGGGGGCTGCAGTGGGGCTGCAGTGTGCTGTGCAGTGGGGGGCTGAGATGGGGCTGCAATGGGGCTGCAATGGGGCTGCAGTGAGCTGTGCTGGGGGGCTGCAGTGGGGCTGCAGTGGGGGGCTGAAATAAGGCTGCAATGGGGCTGCAGTGGGGGGCTGCAGTGGGGCTGCAGTGAGCTGTGCAGTGGGGCTGAAGTGAGGCTGCAGTGGGGCTGCATTGGGGGGCTGCACTGGAGCTGCAGTGGGGGGCTGCAGTGGGGGGCTGCAGTGGGGCTGTAATGTGCTGTGCAGTGGGGCTGAAGTGAGGCTGCAATTGGGTTGCAGTGGGGCTGCAGTGAGCTCTGCAGTGGGGCTGCAGCGGGGCTGCAATGATGACCAGTGCAGTGAGGCTGCAATGGGGCTGCAGTGAAGGGGCTGCAATGGGGCTGCAGTGCGCTGTGCAGTGGGGCTGCAGCATGCAGTACAATGCAGTGATGCAGTACATTGCATTTCAGTGATGCAGTGCTGCATCGCAGATATCGGATATCCAGGTGTCAGGGCGGCGACATAGTGATGCAGCGATGCAGTACAATGCAGTGCAATAATGCATTACATTGCAGTGGTGCAATGCAGCAATGCAGTGTTGCATTGTAGACCCCAGACATCCAGGTATTGGGGCAGTGCAGTGATGCAGTGATGCAGCACAATGCAGCAATGCAGCTGTACAGCACGTTGCAGTGCAGCAATGCAGTGTTGCATTGCAGATGGCGGACACCCAGGTGTCAGGACACTGCAGCACATTGCAGTGGTGCAGGGCAGCGATGCAGCACATTGAAGCACATTGCAGCAATGCAGTAAATTGCAGTGCATCGCATTGCAGTAATGCAGCTGTGTTGCATCTCAGATCTCAGACATCCAGGTGTCGAGGCAATGCAGTACATTGCAGTGATGCATTGCAGTGATGCAGCTATTGTTGCATTTCAGATCTCAGATATCCAGGTGTCGGCTCAGTGCAGTACATTGCAGTGATGCAGTGCAGTGATGCAGCTGTCGTTGCATTTCAGATCTCAGACATCCAGGAGTTGGAGCACTGCAGTGTAGTTCAATGCAGCAGTGCAGTACATTGCAGTGGTGCATTGCAGTAATGCGGCTGTTGCATTTCAGATCTCGGACACCCAGGTGTCGGGTCATTGCATTGCATTACATTGCATTGCAGTGATGCAGCTGTTGCATTTCAGATCTCGGACATCCAGGAGTTGGAGCACTGCGGTGTAGTTCAATGCAGCAGTGCAGTACATTGCATTACGTTGCATTGCAGTAATGCAGCTGTTGTTGCATTTCAGATCTTGGCCATCCAGGTGTCAGAGCATTGCATTGCATTACGTTGCATTGCAGTAATGCAGCTGTTGTTGCATTTCAGATCT
>NW_015440191.1:13502-14241 GCF_001577835.2 Coturnix japonica | reverse complement strand
TTGTTGCATTTCAGATCTTGGCCATCCAGGTGTCAGAGCATTGCATTGCATTACGTTGCATTGCAGTAATGCAGCTGTTGTTGCATTTCAGATCTCGGACATCCAGGTGTCGGGTCAGTGCAGTACATTGCATTACATTGCATTGCAGTAATGCAGCTGTTGCATTTCAGATCTCGGACACCCAGGTGTCAGAGCATTGCATTGCATTACATTGCAGTAATGCAGCTGTTGCATCTCAGATCTCGGACATCCAGGTGTCAGAGCATTGCACTGCATTACATATTGCATTGCAGTGATGCAGCTGTTGCATTTCAGATCTCAGACATCCATGTGTTGGCTCAGACCAATACATTGCATTTCATTGCATTGCAGCAATGCAGCTCTGTTGCATTTCAGATCTCGGACATCCAGGTGTCAGCTCAGTGCAATACATTGCATTGCATTGCAGTAATGCAGCTGTTGCATTTCAGATCTCAGACATCCAGGTGTCGGTTCAGAGCATTGCATTGCATTACATTGCAGTAATGCAGCTGTTGCATTTCAGATCTCGGACATCCAGGTGTTGGCTCAGAGCAATACATTGCATTACGTTGCATTGCAGTAATGCAGCTGTTGCATTTCAGATCTTGGCCATCCAGGTGTCGGGGCATTGCATTGCATTGCATTGCATTGCATTGCATTACATATTGCATTGCAGTAATGCAGCTGTTGCATTTCAGATCTCGGACATCCAGGTGTC
>NW_015440191.1:10961-12607 GCF_001577835.2 Coturnix japonica | reverse complement strand
AGAGAGATGATCTCGGACATGACCAGGTGTCAGAGTTATTCGCAATGCATTTACATTGCAATTGCAGTAAAATGCACGGCTTTTGTTTTTTTTTGCCCCAAAAAATTTTCCAAATAAAAAAAGAATTTTCCCTCGGAGCAATCCCCCCCATAGGTTGGGTCCGCCTTTCAGAGCCAATGCATTGGCAATCGCAATTAAACATTGCCAGTAAAATGGCCAGCCTGTTTGCAATTTTCCAAGAATCTCGGACATCCCTAGGCGTTTGTTGGGGCAATTGTTGCATATTTATATTACATTTGCATTGCAGTAATGCAGCTGTCGTTGCCACTTTCAGATCTTGGGAACACCCAGGGTGTCAGAGCAAATTCACATTGCATTACCATATTTGCATTGCAGTTAATCGCAGCTGTTTTTGCATTTCAGATCTTGGACATCCAGGTGGTCAGTGCATTGCATTGCATTACAGTTGCAATTGCAGTGACATGTCAGGCTGTTAGCATTTATCAGTATCTCGACACCCAGGTTTTGGGGGGCATACATTTGCAATTAACGTTTGCATTGCAGGTATGCAGGCTGTTTTTGCATTTCCAAGATTCTTGGACACACCAGGTTTTGGGGGTCTATTACATTGCAATTTACATTGCATTGCAGTAATGCAGTTCTGTTGCATTTCAGATCTTGGACACCCGGGTTTGGGGGCATTGCATTGCATTGCATTGCATTGCAGTAATGCAGCTGTTGCATTTCAGATCTCGGACATCCAGGTGTCAGGTCACTGCAGTATATGGCAGTGATGCATTGCAGTAATGCAGCTGTTGCATTTCAGATCTCGGACATCCAGGTGTCGGGGCATTGCATTACATTACATTGCAGTGCAGTGCATTGCATTACATTGCATTGCAGTAATGCAGCTGTTGCATTTCAGATCTCGGACATCCAGGTTTGGGGTCATTGCATTGCACTGCATTGCAGTAATGCAGCTGTTGCATTTCAGATCTCGGACATCCAGGTGTCGGCTCAGAGCAATACATTGCATTGCATTGCAGTGCATTGCATTGCAGTAATGCAGCTGTTGTTGCATTTCAGATCTCGGACATCCAGGTGTCAGAGCATTGCATTGCATTACGTTGCATTGCAGTAATGCAGCTGTTGTTGCATTTCAGATCTTGGACATCCAGGTGTCGGGTCACTGCAGTATATGGCAGTGATGCATTGCAGTAATGCAGCCGTTGTTGCATTACAGAGCTTGGCCATCCAGGTGTCAGAGCATTGCATTGCATTACATTGCATTGCAGTAATGCAGCTGTTGCATTTCAGATCTCGGACACCCAGGTGTCGGCTCAGTGCAATACATTGCATTGCATTGCATTGCATTGCATTGCATTACGTTGCATTGCAGTAATGCAGCCGTTGCATTTCAGATCTCGGACATCCAGGTGTCGGGTCAGTCCGAGGACATGACGGCCAAGGAGAAGCTGCTGCTGTGGGCGCAGCGCGCTGTGCTGCGATACCCCGGGCTGCGATGCGACAACTTCAGCAGCAGCTGGAGGGACGGGAAGCTCTTCAACGCCATCATACACAGCCATAGGTACCAATAGGGGGGATATAGGGGGAGATATGGGGGGAGATAGGGGGATATTGGGGGA
>NW_015440191.1:5503-8857 GCF_001577835.2 Coturnix japonica | reverse complement strand
CTCTATTCCTGCCATTCCACAACTTGTTCCTGCCCCTCTCCCCTTTCCTCCAATATACCTGAACTCAATGTACCCCCTCCCATCCTCACCTCCCCGAATATCCCTCATTGACGCCCATCTCACCAAAATATGCAGCTCGCCCCATCCACTTCCTCCACACCCATCCCCCATTCCATACATGCCTGCCTCCCCACACCTCTGTCCCCCTTGCCCCCTATTAAATAGGGTCCTTGGCCTGGAATGGGCCGGTTGAGGCAGCACGAGAGCTCAGACAGACCTGACATCAGGCTTCAGCGTCGCGAGACCGGCTGTGGGGTCATCCCAGGCTGCTGGCCCCGTAGGGTGGGTGGGGGGAGTGGGGGGAGTGTGGGGCAGGATTGGGGGGATATGTGGGCAGAGATGGGGGGGACTTGGGGGCAGAGATTTGGGCGGGAGTTGGGTGCAGGTATGGGAGGATGTGGGCAGAGATGGGGATTGCATGGGGCAGGGATGGGGTCACAGGCTACTGGACCCCGAGGGTGGGTGGGGGGGATGTGGGGAGCTGTGGGGCGAATCGTGGTGATGGGGTATCCATATGATATCGCGGAATGAGATAGCTATGGAGGATATCGCATTATGAGACAGTCAAGAGAATACGGCGTGTGGGGATGTAGTGGGAGGGATGGGGGTTCACTTCAGGCTGCTGGACCCGGGTGGGTGGGGGATGATGTGGGGAGATGTGGGCAGAGATGGGGGGATGTTGATTGGTGGCAGAGATGAGGGGTCAACATGGTTGCTTGGAATCTGAGGGTGGGTGGGGGAGAGTGGTGGGGCAGAGATGGGGTCACATGGTGGGGAGGGATGGGGTCACAGTGGGGCAGGGATGGGGGGACAGGCTGTGGACCCGAGGGTGGGTGGGGGGGGCAGATGGGGCAGAGGATGGGGGTCCATGTGGGGCAGGGATGGGGTGTCAGCAGGCGCTGGAATCGAGGGTGGGTGGGGGGGATGGTGGGGAGATGTGGGGCAGAGGATGCGGGGGGATGTGGGGCAGAAGATGGGGGTTCCTCAGGCTGCTGAAATAATAGAAACACGAGGGTGGGATGGGGGGGAGGATGGGTGGAAGAATGTGTTGAGGCCACGGGCTGGGGGGATGTGGGGCATGAGATGGGAGTGGATATAGGGGCAGAGATATATATAAGGTAAGGGGAATGTGTTGGGCAGGGATGGGGATGTGGGGCTAGAGATTGGGGGGTACATGTGGGTGCGAATGGGGGTCACCAGGCTGCTGGACCCGAGGGTGGGTGGGGGAAGATGATGTGGACGGACGCATGGGATGGGGTCACCAGGCTGCTGGACCGAGGGTGCGGTGTGGGGGATTTATGTAGGAGGCAAAGGGATGTGGGGGATGATGGGGCAGAGATGGGTGGTCAACCTAGTGTCTGCTGGTACCCTGAGGGTGGGTGGGGGGATTTATGTGGGGAGCAGGGTATGGGGTCACATGTGGGGAGGGACATGGGGGTCACCCAGGCTTGCTGGACCCGGGAGGGTGGGTGGGGGGAGATTGGGGGGATGTGGGGGCAGACGTATGGCGGGATGTGGGGGCTGGAGAGGGGGGTATGTTGGGGCAGCAGCTGGTGAGTCCCGATGGAGAGCTGTGGGGCGGCAGCTGTGGGGCAGGAGGGGGGCAGGCTCTGCTGCAGATGTGGGGTGGCTGAGGGGTGGTTATGGGGTGATGTGGGGACATTATGGGATGGTTATGGGGCAGTTATGGGGCGCTGTGGGGTGTTTGCTGACGGGGCGGTTGTGGGGCAGTTATGGGGCAGTTGTAGGGCGGTTATGGGGCGTCTGAGGTGTTGGTTATGGGGCAGTTATGGGGCTGCTGACGGGTCTGTTATGGGGCAGTTATGGGGCTGCTAACGGGTTGGTTGTAGGTCGGTTATGGGGCAGTTTGGGGTTGGTTGTGTGTTGGTTGTGGGGCAGTTACGGGTTGCTTATGGGTCACATGGGGCAGTTATGGGTCACTTATGGGGCAGTACTGACGTGCTGGTTGTGGGTCAGACGTGGAGGTGGTGATGGGGCAGTTATGGGTCACTTATGGGGCAGTTATGGGTCAGTACTGACGTGTTGGTTGTGGGTCAGTTATGGGTCGGTTATGGGGCTGACGTGTTGGTTATGGGGCAGTTATGGGTCACATATGGGGCAGTTATGGGTCACTTATGGGGCAGTTATGGGTCACTTATGGGGCAGTTATGGGGCAGCTATGGGTCAGTACTGACATGTTGGTTATGGGTCAGACGTCATGGTGGTTATGGGGCACTTTTATGGGGCATTTATGGGGCAGTTATGGGACAGTTATGGGTCAGTAATGACGTGTTGGTTGTGGGTCAGACGTGGCAGTGTTTATGGGTTGGTTATGGGTCACTTATGGGGCAGTTATGGGTCACTTATGGGTCAGTTACGGGGCAGCTATGGGTCACTTATGGGTCAGCTATGGGTCAGTACTGACATGTTGGTTATGGGTCAGACATGGTGGTGGTTATGGGGCAGTTATGGGTCACTTATGGGGCTGACTTGTGGGTCAGACGTGGCGGTGGTTATGGGTTGGTTATGGGTCACTTATGGGGCAGTTATGGGACTGACTTATGGGTCAGTACTGACATGCTGGTTGTGGGTCAGACATGGCGGTGGTTATGGGTTGGTTATGGGTAAATTATGGGGCAGCTATGGGGCGGTTATGGGGCAGTTATGGGTCAGTACTGACGTGCTGGTTGTGGATCAGACGTGGCGGTGGTTATGGGTCACTTATGGGGCAGTTATGGGTCACTTATGGGTCAGTACTGATGTTCTGGTTGTGGGTCAGACGTGGCGGTGGTTATGGGTTGGTTATGGGTCACTTATGGGGCAGTTATGGGTTGGTTATGGGGTGGTTGTGGGTCACTTATGGGGCTGACATGTTGGTTGTGGGTCAGACATGGCGGTGGTTATGGGTTGGTTATGGGTTGGTTATGGGGCGGTTATGGGGCACTTATGGGGCTGACATGTTGGTTGTGGGTCAGACGTGGCGGTGGTTATGGGTTGGTTATGGGTCACTTATGGGGCAGCTATGGGGCACTTATGGGGCTGACATGTTGGTTGTGGGTCAGACGTGGCGGTGGTTATGGGTCACTTATGGGGCAGCTATGTGTCACTTATGGGGCTGACTTGTGGGTCAGACGTGGCGGTGGTTATGGGTTGGTTATGGGTCACTTATGGGGCAGTTATGGGTTGGTTATGGGGCGGTTATGTGTCACTTATGGGGCTGACATGCTGGTTGTGGGTCAGACGTGGCGGTGGTTATGGGTTGGTTATGGGTCACTTATGGGTCAGTTATGGGTC
>NW_015440191.1:4017-5095 GCF_001577835.2 Coturnix japonica | reverse complement strand
TATGTGTCACTTATGGGGCTGACATGCTGGTTGTGGGTCAGACGTGGCGGTGGTTATGGGTTGGTTATGGGTCACTTATGGGTCAGTTATGGGTCACTTATGGGGCAGTACTGATGTGCTGGTTGTGGGTCAGACGTGGCAGTGGTTATGGGTTGGTTATGGGTCACTTATGGGGCAGCTATGGGTCACTTATGGGGCTGACATGCTGGTTGTGGGTCAGACGTGGCGGTGGTTATGGGTTGGTTATGGGTCACTTATGGGGCAGCTATGTGTCACTTATGGGGCTGACATGCTGGTTATGGGTCAGACGTGGCGGTGGTTATGGGTTGGTTATGGGTCACTTATGGGGCAGTTATGTGTCACTTATGGGGCTGACTTGTGGGTCAGACGTGGCGGTGGTTATGGGTTGGTTATGGGTTGGTTATGGGGCAGTTATGGGTTGGTTATGNTATGTGTCACTTATGGGGCTGACTTGTGGGTCAGACGTGGCGGTGGTTATGGGTTGGTTATGGGTTGGTTATGGGGCAGTTATGGGTTGGTTATGGGTCAGCTATGTGTCACTTATGGGGCTGACTTGTGGGTCAGACGTGGCGGTGGTTATGGGTTGGTTATGGGTTGGTTATGGGGCAGCTATGGGTCACTTATGGGGCAGTTATGTGTCACTTATGGGGCTGACTTGTGGGTCAGACGTGGCGGTGGCGCACCCTGACGAGAAGTCGATCATCACGTACGTGTCGTCCCTGTACGACGCGCTGCCCCGACGCAGCGACGGCCCCGACGGAGACGTGAGTGACCCACACGTGGGGGGCAGACCCACACATGGGGGGACACATAGATAAAGGGGGGTGACCCATAGATGGGGGTGACCCATAGATGGGGCTGACCCATAGATGGGGCTGACCCATAGATGGTGGCTGACCCATAGATGGGGCTGACCCATAGATGGGGGTGACCCATAGATGGGGGTGACCCATAGATGGGACCCATAGATGGGGGTGACCCATAGATGGGTGCTGACCCATAGATGGGGGTGACCCATAGATGGGAATAGACCCATAGATGGGGCTGACCCATAGAT
>NW_015440191.1:2816-3272 GCF_001577835.2 Coturnix japonica | reverse complement strand
CATAGATGGGGCTGACCCATAGATGGGGTGACCCATAGATGGGGGTGACCCATAGATGGGGGCTGACCCATAGATGGGGTGACCCATAGATAGGGGCTGACCCATAAATGGGGCTGACTCATAGATGGGGGCTGACCCATAGATGGGGGTGACCCATAGATGGGACCCATAGATGGGGGTGACCCATAGATGGGGGCTGACCCATAGATGGGGCTGACACATAGGTGGGGGGTGATACATAGATGGGTGTGACCCATAGATTTAGGGCTGACCCATAGATTTGGGGCTGACCCATAGATGGGGGGTGACCCATAGATGGGGCTGACTCATAGATTTAGGGCTGACCCATAGATGGGAATAGACCCATAGATGGGGCTGACCCATAGATGGGGGCTGACCCATAGATGGAGCTGACCCATAGATGGGGGCTGACCCATAGATGGGGGCTGACCCCAT
>NW_015440191.1:0-2226 GCF_001577835.2 Coturnix japonica | reverse complement strand
TGACCCATAGATGGGGGCTGACCCATAGATGGGGTTGGACCCATAGATGGGGGCTGACCCATAGATGGGGGTGACCCATAGATGGGGGTGACCCATAGATTTAGGGCTGACCCATAGATGGGGGTGACCCATAGATGGGGGTGACCCATAGATGGGACCCATAGATGGGGGCTGACCCATAGATGGGAATAGACCCATAGATGGGGCTGACCCATAGATTTAGGGCTGACCCATAGATGGGGGTGACCCATAGATGGGACCCATAGATGGGGGTGACCCATAGATGGGGGTGGACCCATAGATGGGGGCTGACCCATAGATGGGGGTGATACATAGATGGGGGGTGACCCATAGATGGGGCTGACCCATAGATGGGGGGTGACTCATAGATGGGAATAGACCCATAGATGGGAATAGACCCATAGATGGGAATAGACCCATAGATGGGAATAGACCCATAGATAGGGGCGACCCATAGATGGGGGTGACCCATAGAGAGGGGCTGACCCATAGCAGGAGGGATCAGCCCCATAGCAGTGAGCTCAGCCCCATAGCACTGCATTCAGCCCCATAGCACTGCATTCAGCCCCATAGCAGTGAGCTCAGCCCCATAGCACTGCATTCAGCCCCATAGCAGTGGGTCATCCACATGGGGGGGCATCCCATGGCTGCAACCCTTCGTTGCAATTCCTGCCTGCATCCCTTTGTTGCATTTCCTGCCTGCATCCCACGGCTGCCCTTAATTGCTGCATCTCTTCATTGTCTCCCTTCTTTGCATTTCCTGGCTGCAGCTGCATCCATTTGTTGCATTTCCTGGCTGCATTTCCTGGCTGCATCCCTTCGTTGCGTCTCCTGGCTGCAGCTGCATCCCTTTGCTGCATTTCTTGGCTGCACCAGTTTGTTGCATTTCCTGGCTACATCCCTTCATTGCATTTTCTGGCAGCACCTGCAACCCTTCGTTGCATCTCCTGGCTGCAGCTGCATCCCTTCTTTGCATTTCCTGACTGCATCCATTTGTTGCATTTCTTGGCTGAGTCAGTTTGTTGCAGTTCCTGACTGCATCCATTTGTTGAATTCCCTGGCTGCAGCTGCAGTCTTCCATTGCGTTTCCTGACTGCAGCTGCATCAGTTTGTTGCATTCGATGGCTGCATCCCTTCATTGCATTTCCTGGCTGCATTTCCTGGCTGCAGCTGCATCCCTTCATTGCATTTACCGGCTGCATTTCCTTGCTGCTTCCCTTCGTTGCATTTCCTGACTGCACCCCCTTGTCGCATTTCCCAACTGCACCCATTCGCTGCATTTCCTGGCTGCATCCCTTCATTGCATTTCCTGGCTGCATCCCTTTGTTGCATTCACTGACTGCATCCCTTTGTTGCAATTCCTGACTGCACCCATTCCTTGCAATTCCTGGTTGCATTTCCTGGCTGCTTCCCTTCATTGCATTTCCTGGCTGCAGCTGCATCACTTCATTGCATTTCTTGGCTGCATTTCCCGGCTGCATCCCTTCATTGCATCTCCTGGCTGCAGCTGCATCTCTTCTTTGCATTTCCTGACTGCATCCATTCGCTGTGTTTCCTGGCTGCATCAGTTTGTTGCATTTCCTGACTGCATCCATTCCTTGCAATCCCTGACTGCACCCATTCATTGCAATTCCTGGTTGCAATTCCTGGTTGCACTCATTCTTTGCATTCCCTGACTGCAGTTGCATCCTTTCATTGCATTTCTTGGCTGCATTTCCTGGCTGTATCCCTTCATTGCATTTCCTGGCTGCAGCTGCATCCACGTGTTGCATTTCCTGACTGCACCCCCATGTCGCATTTCCCAACTGCATCCGTTGGTTGCATTTCCTGGCTGCATTTCCTGGCTGCATCCATTCATTGCATTTCCTGTCTGCATCCATTCGTTGCATTTCCTGGCTGCATCCATTCATTGCATTTCCTGCCTGCATCAATTCATTGCATTTCCTGGCTGCATTTCCTGGCTGCATCCATTCGTTGCATTTCCTGGCTGCATTCCCATGGCTGCATCCATTCGTTGCATTTCCTGGCTGCATCCATTCGTTGCATTTCCTGGCTGCATTTCCATGGCTGCATCCATTCATTGCATTTCCTGGCTGCATTTCCTGTCTGCATCCATTCGTTGCATTTCCTGGCTGCATCCATTCATTGCATTTCCTGGCTGCATTTCCTGGCTGCATCCATTCATTGCATTTCCTGTCTGCATCC
>NW_015440190.1:2737-19708 GCF_001577835.2 Coturnix japonica | reverse complement strand
CCATAGGGACATATAGGGACCCATAGGGAACCATAGGGACCCATAGGGACACATACGGACCCATAGGGACATATAGGGACCCATAGGGACACATACGGACCCATAGGGACATATAGGGACCCATAGGGACACATACGGACCCCCAAAGCCCTATAGGGACCCATAGGGACACATACGGACCCATAGGGAGCCATACAGACCCATACAGACCCATAGGGATCCATAGGGACCCATAGGGACACATAAAGGCCCATAGGGACCCATAGGGACACATAGGGACCCCCAAAGCCCTATAGGGACCCATAGGGACACATAAAGGCCCATAGGGACACATAGGGACCCATAGGGACACACAGGGACCCCTAAAACCTCATAGGGAGCCATAGGGACCCCTAAAGCCTCATAGAGACCCATAGGGACCCCCAAAGCCCTATAGGGACCCATAGGGACCCATAGGGACACATAGGGACCCCCAAAGCCCTATAGGGACCCATAGGGACACATAGGGACCCATAGGGAGCCATACAGACCCATAGGGACACATAGGGACCCATAGGGACCCATAGGGACCCATAGGGACCCATAGGGACATATAGGGACCCATAGGGAGCCATAAAGGCCCATAGGGAGCCACACAGACCCATAAAGCCCTATAGGGACCCATAGGGACACATAGGGAGCCATACAGACCCATACAGACCCATACAGACCCATAGGGACACATAGGGACACATAAAGGCCCATAGGGATCCATAGGGACACATAGGGACACATAGGGACCCATAGGGACACATACAGACCCATAGGGACCCATAGGGACATATAGGGACCCATAGGGACCCCTAAAGCCCCATAGGGATCCATAGGGACACATAGGGACCCCTAAAACCTCATAGGGAGCCATACAGACCCATAGGGACCCCCAAAGCCCTATAGGGACCCATAGGGACCCATACAGACCCATAAAGCCCTATAGGGACACATAGGGACACACAGGGACCCCTAAAACCTCATAGGGAGCCATACAGACCCATAGGGACCTCCAAAGCCCTATAGGGACCCATAGGGACACATACAGACCCATAGGGACACATAGGGACCCCTAAAACCTCATAGGGAGCCATACAGACCCATAGGGAGCCCCAAAGCCCTATAGGGAGCCATAGGGACCCCTAAAGCCCCATAGAGACCCATAGGGACCCCTAAAGCCCCATAAGGAACCACAGGGACCCATAGGGACACACAGGGACCCATAGGGACCCCTAAAGCCCCATAGGGAGCCATACAGACCCCTAAACCCCATAGGGACCCATAGGGACCCCTAAAGCCCCATAAGGAACCACAGGGACCCATAGGGACCCATAGGGACACACAGGGACCCCTAAAGCCCCATAGGGAGCCATACAGACCCATAGGGACCCATAGAGACCCATAAGGACCCCCAAAGCCCCATAGGAACCCATAGGGACCCCCAGACCCCCATAGGGACCCCTAAAGCCCCATAGAGACCCATAGGGACACACAGGGACCCCCAAAGCCCCATAGGGATCCGTACAGACCCATAGGGACCCATAGAGACCCCCATAAGGGGGGTTTAAAGGATGAATGGGGGGGGGGGAAGCCCCCGGCGATTGCAAATGAATTAATTAAATTAATGAACGCGGAGGTAACGAAAGGGGGGGGGGCGGCATAAGGGATGGGATGGGGGGGCACAATTAATTAATTAACGGGGGGGGGTAACCGATGGGGGGGGGCAGCGATAAGGGATGGATGGAGGGGGGGCACAATTAAATTAATTAACAGGGGGGGTTTAATGATGGGGGGGGTCACAAGGGGGGGGGGGGCAGCGATCGGGGATGACACATGGATTTCTATGGGGGGGGGGGCGGCCACAAAGGAGGCCCAACACGAGGTGGGGGGGGGCACAATTAATGTAACGGGGGGGGTTTAATGATGGGGCGGGGGGTCACAAAGGGGGGGGATAACTATGGGTGGGGGGGGGCAGGCGATTCGGGCGATGGGACTGCGAGGATGATAGTGGCGGGGAGGGGGGGGTTTACAGATGGGGGGTCCAAACAAGGGGGGGGGCACAAATTAATTACGGGGGGGGTTTACGAATGGGGGCGGGGTCATCAAAAGAGGGTGGGGGGGCACAAATGGGGGGGGCAGCGAATAAGGCACCATGGATTGCTTATGGGGGGGGTAAGAAAGCGGGGGCAAATGACGGGGGGGCAACAAGTAAAGGATGAATTGGGGGGGGGGCACACATTAATTAAATGGGGGGGGATTTAACGATGGGGGGGGGTCACAAGGGGGGGAGCTAACGATGGTTGGGGGGGGGGAGACAACGATCAGTGGCATGGATGGAGGAAATGGGATTGGGGGGTAGGGTTATCAATGGGGGGTCCAATGAGGTGGGGGGGGCACAATTAATTAACGGGGGGGGATAAACGATGGCGGGGTCACAAAGGGGGGGGGGCAGCGATCGGGGATGACACTGGATCGCTAATGGGGGAGGACAAACGGGGTCCAAACGAGGGGGGGGGGGGGCAAATAAAAGGATGAATGGGGGGGAGGACCAATATAATGGGGGGGGGATTACACGATGGGGTGAGGGGGCGGGGACGATCTTGGATGTGATGGAGGATTGTAATGGGGGGGGGTTTGACAATGCGGGGTCCACATGGAGGTGGGGGGGCACCAAAGGGGTCGAATAGAACGGATGGCATGGGGGGGGTCACCAAAGGGGGGGGGATAACGAGGGGTGGGGGTGGGGACAACGATCGTTGGATGAGATCGGAGGATGGATGGTGGGGGGGGGGGTTACCAATGGGGTTACGCCAATGAGGCGCGGGTGGCACAAAGCGGCACACACACCGATGCCCCCCCCCTCCCTAACCCCCCCCTTTATCCCCCCCCCTTTATCATCCCCCCCCCTCCCCCACATCTCACCGCTGCAGCCGCTGCCCCCCCCGCCCGCTGCGGGGGGCGAAAACCGCGTCCGCGACCGCAGAGGAACCAACAGGGGGGGGAGGGGACAGATGACGGACCCCCCCCAACTAGCGGGGCGGCAATGAGGGGGGGGGAGGGACGGAATGGGGGGAAATAATGGGGAATAACGGGGAAATTGGGCGAGAAAACGGGGAAATCGGGTAAAGGGGAATGGGGAGAGGGGCAGGGGGGGGATGGGGGAGACTAATGGGGAAAATTGGGGAGAAAATGGGGAGAAAATGGGGGGAAATCGGGTAAAATGGGGAACCACGGATGAGGGGGGGGGAGAGGGATGTGATGAGGGGGGATCAATGGGGGAAATAACGGGGAAAAATTGGGAGAAAAAAACGGGAATCGGCGTAAAATGGGGAACGGGGAGAGGGGAGGGGGGGCGAGAGGGGGGAATGGGGAAATGGGGGGAAATTGGGGAGACAAATGGGGAGAAAAATGGGGATAATCGGGCAAAATGAGGGACAAACGGAATGGGCAGGGGAAGGGATGGAGTGGGGGGAATGGGGACGAAAGTAGGGGGAAATTGGGAGAAAATGGGGGAAATCGGGCAAAATGGGGAACGGGGAGAGGGGAGGGGGGGGAGGGGGGGATAAATGGGGAAATGGGGGGAAAATGGGCGTGAAAATTGGGACAGAAAAAAGGGGAAATCGGGTAAATGGGGAGAGATTAGGGAACGACAACGGGGGTGGGGGGGAGTGGGGGGTGGAGAGGGATTGGTGGGAAATGGGGCAAAATTGGGGAGAAAATGGGGGAAATTGGGGCAAAATGGGGGAACGGGGAGAGGGGAGGGGGGGGGGATGGGGATATGGGGGAAAGGGGGAAATTGGGAGAAGTAAAAGGGGAGAAAAGGGTCAATAAATGGGAGGAAAAATTAGGGACGGCAACCGAGGGGTGGGGGGAGAATGGGGGGATAAATGGGGGATAGGGAGAAAATGGGGAGAAAATTGGGGGAAATTGGGTAAAATGGGGAGAAATAGGGGAAAATGGAGAAGGGATGGGGGGATGGGCGGGATGGAGAAAAATTGGGGAGAAAAAGGGGAAAAAATGGGCAAAATGGGAAGGGGATGAGAGGGGGATGGGGGGGACGGGGGGGATAATGGGGAGAAATAGGGGGAAATTGGGGAGAAAAAGGGGAAAATTGGGCAAAATGGGGAACGGGTGAGAAGGGATGGGGGGGATGATAGGAGAAATGGGGGAAAATGGGTGGGAAAAAGGGAAAAATGGGCAAAATGGGGAGGATGAGAGGGGAGGGGGGGAGAAGGAGGTACATGGGAAGAAATGGGGGGGAAAGGGGAAAATTGGGGAGGAAAAAGGGGAAAATCCGGGTAAAATGGGGAATGGAGAGAGGGGATGGGGGGGTGAAAGGATGGTGATGGGGGCAACATGGGGGAAAATTGGGGAGAAAAGGGGAAATCGGGTAAAATGGGAGAAAGATAGGGAACGACAACAAGGGGGTGGGGGGGAGTGGGGGGGATAATGGGGGAAATAGGGAAAAAATGGGGAGAAAAAGGGTAAAATCAGGCAAAATGGGGAGAAATAGGGGAAAATGGAAGAAGGGATGAGAGGGGATGGGCGGGGTGGGGGATAAATAAGGGGGGAAATGGGTAAAAGGGGGAGAAAAAGGGGAAAATCGCGGTAAAATGCGGGAAGGGGACTGAGAGGGAGGGGGGGGTATGGAAGGGAGTAATGGGGGAAATGGGGAGAAAATGGGTAAAAAATCAGGCAAATGGGAGAGCAATAGGGAAGTATGGAAAGATGAAGAGGGGATGGGGTGAGGGGATAATGGGGGAAAATGGGGAGAAAAAGGGGGGAAATTGGGCAAAATGGGGAAGGGATGAGGGGGTGAGGGATGGGGATTCAATGGGGAAATAGTGGAGAGGAAAAATGGGAGAAAAAAGGGGGAAAAATCGGGCAAAATGGGGAGCAAGCAGAAAAGTAGGGGAATATGGGAGAGGGATGGGGGGGATGGGGGGGATGGGGGGTTGGGGGGGATCAAATGGGGGGGAAAAATTGGGGAGGGAAAAAGGGGAAAATTGGGCAAAATGGCGGAAGGGATGAGCTAGGGGATGGGGCTGAGGGATTGGATGGGGGGGAATGGGGGAAAATGGGGAGAAAAAGGGCAAAATCGGGCAAAATGAGAGAAGGGATGAGAGGGGATGGGGGATGGGGGGAATGGGGAGAAATAGGGGAAATTGGGGAGAATAGGCAAAATTGGGAGAAATTAGGGGAAAATAGGGAATATTAGGAAAGGGAATGAGAGGGGAGGGGGGTGATGGGGGGATAATGGGGTGAATCTGGCGGAGAAAAAGGGGAAATCTTGGGCAAAAAGGGGAATGGGCATGAGAGGGATGGGGGGGGATTGGGGGGAGATAATGGTGAGAAAATGGGGGGAAAATGGGCAAAAATGGGCTGAAAGATGGATTAAAAAGGGAAAATGAGGAAGGAAATGGCGGGAATAGGGGGCGGAAATGGGGCGAAATGGCGGAAATAATGGGAAATGGGGAAAAGGGGCGGAAATTGGGGGAAAATGGGGAAAAAATAATGGGGAATATTGGGGCGAAAATGGGCAAAAAATGGGCGAAATGGAGGAAAAATAATGGCGGGAATATGGGCGAAAATGGGCAAAACATGGGAGCGAAAATGGGGAAAACATAATGGGGGAAAATGGGGAAAAAATGGGGAGAAAAAAATGAAATTAAAATAAGTGGAATAAATTCAATAAATGAAATTGGATTAAAGTGAGAAAAAGGGAAAAAATGGGGAGAAATGAGGGAAAAAGAGCCCAAAAAAAGGGGAAAATGGGCAAAAATGGGGGAAAAAATGTGAGAGAATGGATTTAAAATGGTGAAAAATGGAGAAAAAAGGGAGAAAATAATTTAAAAAATCTGAAGAAATGGGGTAAAAAATCAAATAAAAATAACAAGAAATATAATAAATAAATTAAGTAAAATAAATATAATAAATAATATAATATAATAAATAAAATAAATGAAAAATAAAATTAAAATGAACTTAAGCAAATGCGGGAAAAATGGGGAAAAGAGAAAGAAAAAAGGGCGCTGAAAATGGGGGAAAATGGTTAAAAATATAAAAAACTGGGAGAAATTGGGGACAAATCAATGGACAAAATGGGCAAAATGGGGCAAAAAATGGGGAAAAAAATGGGTTAAAAATGGGGGCCAAAAATGGCGTCAAAATGGGGGGAAAAATGGGGCTAAAGGTTAAATTGGTTTAATGAAATAATAATAAAAAGAATTAATAAATAAATGATAAATTAAAATGGGGAGAAAATGGGGAAAAATCGGACAAAAATGGTGAAACAATGGGGAAGAATAATGGCGTCAAAATGGCGTCCAAAATGGGAAAAAATGGGAAAAAATGGGAAAAATGGGGGGGAAAATGGGGGGAAAATGGGGAGAAAATGGTCGGAAAAAATGGGGAAAAAATGGGGAAAAAATGGTGGAAAAATTGTGGGAAACAAATGGGCGGAAAAAATGGGGGAAAATGGGGGAAAAATGGGGAAAAATTGGGGGAAAATGGCGGGAAAAGGGGGAAAGAATGGGGGAAAAATGGGGAAAACATGGGGAAAAGATGGGGAAAATGGGGGAAAATGGGGGAAAAATGGGGGATTTTAGGGGGGTCGGGGTGGTCCGGGGTGGGGGGGTTCTATTGGGTGGGAAATGGGCTATGGGGTCTGATGGGGTAATGGGTCTATGGGGGTCTATTGAGGGGTCCAATGGGGGGTAATAGGGTAATGGGGGTACTATGGGTGGGGATAATGGGGTCGTATGGGGTAATAGGGGGTTAATGGGGCGTCTTAAGGGGTGGGATAATGGGGTCTGATGGGGAGGTAATCGGGGTTATGGTCTAAGAGGGTGGGATAATGGGGTCTATGGGGGGTAATAGGGGTTAGATGGGCGGTCTATGGGTGGGTAATGGGGGGGGTTTTCTTTTTTTTCTATGGGGGTGTTAATGGGGAGTACTATGGGGGGAATCAGGGGTTAATGGGGGTCTATGGGGTGGATAATGGGGTCAGGGGTTAATGGGCGTCGTATGCGGGTTAATAGGGTTGAATGGGGCGTTGTGGGCTGGGTGGTGATAATGGGTCTATGGGGGTAATAGCTGGGTTAATGGGGGTCTAGGGGTGATAATGCGGGTCATATGGGGTTAGATGGGGTCTATGGGCGGGGAGATAATGGGTGCGGTCTAATGGGGTCTATGGGGGGTTATGGGGTCTATGGGGGTAATTAGGGGTTAATGGGGGTGCTATGGGGTCTACTGCGGGTGGGATAAGAATGGGGGGTTCTATGGGGGTAAATAGGGTTAATGGGGCGTCTATGGGGTGGATAATGGGGTCTATGGATTTAGATGGGGGTCGTATGGGGTGGCATAATGGGGTCTATGCGGGGTTAATGGGGTCAATGGGGGTCTATGGTGGGATAATGGGGGGTCTGATGCGGGTTATGGGGAAGGGGGTCTATGGGTCAATGCGGTCAGTGGGGGGTAATAGGGTGAATGGCGGTCTATGGGGTCTATGGGGTGGGATAAGGGGGTCTATGGGGATCCTCTAATGGGGGTTAATGGGGTTCTATGCGGGTGGCGATAATGGGGGGTCTATGGGGTAATAGGGGTTTAACTGGGGGTCTAGGGGGTGGAGATAATGGGCGGTCTATGGAGGGGTTATGGGGGTTAATGGGGGTCATGGTGGATATGGGGGTCTATGGAGTCTATCGAGGATAATGGGGGTCTATCGGGGTCTATGGGTTATGGGGTCTATTGGGTGGGGATAATGGGGGTCTATGGCAGGTCTGATGGGGTCTCATGGGGGTTAATGGGGGTCTGTGGGGTCTATTGGGGTTCTGTGGGTTCTATGGGGTTAATGGGGTCTCAATGAGGTGGGATCAATGGGGTCTTGGGGGGTTTATGGGGTCATGGGCGCTCTATGGTGGGGATAATGGGTCTATGCGGGGTCTATGCGGGGTCTATGAGGGTGGAGATAATGGGGTCTATGGGGTCTGATGGGGGTCTATGGGGGTTAATGGGGGTCTATGGGGTGGGATAATGGGGGTCTATGGGGGGTAATAGGGGTTAATGGGGGTCTATGGGGTGGGATAATGGGGGTCTATGGGGTTTGGGGTCTATGGGTCAATGGGGGTAATCGGGTTAGATGGGGGTCTAATGGGGGGAGATAATGGGGGTCTTGGGGGTTCGGTTATGGGTCAATGGGGTATATAGGGGTTAATAATGGGGAGGTCCTGGGGGTCCTCCCCCCCCCCCAGGGGCGGTGGAGCTGCAGGGGTGCGGGGGCATGAGGGGAGCGGGCAAGAGCGGCACAGCCAATGGAGAAGAGACTAGAGGGGGTGGGGCGATGAGGGCGGGGCTTAAAGGAGCGGCAGCCAAGGGAGGGAGAGGGAAGGGAGGCTTAATGCGGGTCTCGGCCAATGGGGAGGGAGGAAGTGGGAGGGGCTAATTACGGCATTAACCACGATGGGGGAAGGGGAGGAGGGGGGAGGACCAATGGGGGCGGGAAGCAGGCGGGACTTCGAAGGGGCCGGGCTAATGGGGGCGTTGACAATGGGAGAGGGGCTGGAAGGGCTCCAGCCAATCAGGGATTAAAGGGAGGATGAAAGGCGACTCCAGCCAATGGGGTTTAAGGGCGGGCTATAAGGGTTCCAGCCAATGGGGGCTTAAGAGCGGGCTAAAAAGGGTCCAGCCAGATGGGGGCTTAAGGGGGCGGGGCTAATTTGGACCGGCGTTGGGGCGGGGACTAAAGGGGTGCGCAGATTGCGGGGCGCTGACCAATGAGGGAACGGCGACGGGGAGCTCTAAAATCCGTGTGAAGAATGGGGGGAAAAAAAGGGAAAAGGTGGGCAAAAATGCAACCCAAAAATGGGGAAAACCACCAAAACCCAAGAAATAAGGCCGCATTTTGGGTCCGTTTCAGGTGGTTAATGGGTTTAACAGATAACAGGCCCCCCCCCGCCCCCCCAACCCACCCCAGGATCAGCATATGGGGGGGGGCACACAAAATGGGCAAAAATCGGCCAAAAATTCGGCCCAAAATGGGCAAAATTCGCCCCATATGGATGGCAGTCCCCCCACCCCACAATGGGCTCAATGGGGGGATTTATGGGCGCCCAATCGGGGGATATTGGGGCTCAATGGGGGGTATGCGGGCTAATGGGGGATATGGGGTCTCAATGTCAGCCCCACTCCACGAATGGGGCTCAATGGGGGGTATGGGGCTCAATGGGGAATATGGGGGTAATGTCAACCCACCACCCCACTGGGGACCATGGGCTCACATGGGGGGAATGGGGCTCAATGGGGGATATGGGCTCAATAGGCAGATATGTGGCCCAATGGCGGGGGACTTATGGGTTCATGTCAGCCCCACCCACAATGGGGCTCAATGGGAGGGATATGGGGTGTCCCCCTTCAGGCCCCCCCCACAATGGGGCCCATGGGGGGATAATGGGCTCAATGGGGGATATTGGGGTCTTCATGTCACCCCCACCCACAATGGTATATGGGCCAATGGGGGGATATGGCGGCTCAATGGGGCCAATGGGGGGGGATACTCGGGCTCAAGGGGGGATATGGGGCCAATGGGGGGATATGGGGCCCAATGGGGGTATATAGGGGCTCGAATAGGGGGCGGAGTATGGGGTGTCCCCTTTCAGGACCCCTCGGCAAGTGGGCCAATGGGGGAATATGGGGCTCATGGGCGTAGGATATGGGGCCCAATGGGGGGGATATGGGTGTCAATGTCAGCCCCCACCCCACAATGGGGGGATATGGGGCTCAATGGGGGCAGATATGGGGCTCAATGGGGGGAATATGGGGTGTCATGTCAGCCCCCACCCCACAATGGGGGGGATATAGGGCTCAATGGGAAGGATATGGGGCTCAATGGGGCTCAATGGGGGGGATATGGGGCTCAATGGGGGGGATATGGGGTGACCCCTTCGAGCCCCCCCCAAATGGGGCCCAATGGGGGGATATGGGGCTCAATGGGGGTGGATATGGGGCCCAATGGGGGGGATATGGGGCTCAATGGGGGGGATATGGGGCCCAATGGGGGGGATATGGGTTCAATGGGGGGGATTATGGGGCCAATGGGGGATATGGGGCTCATTGGGGGAATTATGGGGCCAATGGGGGGGATATGGGGCCTCACATATGGCGGGCGATATGGGCCCAATGGGGGATATGGGGCTAAGATGGGGGGATATGGGTGCCCCCCTTCAGACCCCCCCCATGGGGCCGTCCCCGTGGGTCTCATCATTGGGTGCCGTTACCTCGGGGTACACGTGGGGGGTCGGTTTGGTGCCATTGTGCCGTATCGGTTGTCATTGGTGCATTGGTTCTCGGATATTCGGTGTCATTGGAGCGGTATCGGTGTCATTGAGCCATTGGGCCATTAGGTTCTCGGTTCGTGTCATTGGGTTCCATTGGTTCTGGTATCGGTGTCATTGGGTTCCATTGGTTCCGGTATCGGTGTCATTGGTGCCGGTATCGGTATCATTGGTGCCATTGGAGCCATTGGTTCTGGTATCAGGTTGTTCATTGGGTTCCATTGTTCTTATCGTGTCATTGGGTTCCATTAGGTTCTGGTGTTCGGTTGTCATCGTCCGTATCGGATGCCATTGGTGTCGATTGTTTGGTAATCGGTTGTCCATTGGTTCCTATTGGTTCATTGGTATCTGGTGCGCATTGTGGTACTGGGTTCGGTGTCTTGGGTTTCCATTGTTCTGGTATCGGTGTCATTGGTTCGGTATCGGTGCCATTGGTGCCATTGGTGTCATTGGTGATGACCACTGGGACGTTGGGAGCTCCTCCATCACCACACATCGGGGCTTGGGGCCGTCATTGATGGTGATTGGGCGTCATTGATGACGTTGGTGCCGTCATGATGAATTGGTGCGTCATTGATGACATTCGGCGGGACCGTCATTGACAATTTGGTTCCATCATTTGACCACTCGTTGGTGCCATTCATTTGATGGACATTGGTTCATTGATACCGTCCTTGGACGATGTTGGTTTGCACATCATTGACATATTGGGGCCGTCATTGATGACGTTGGTGCCGTCATTGATGATATTGGGCGTCATTACATGCTTGGTGTCATTGGTGCCGTCGATTACGTCGTTGGTGCCATCATGACCACGGCATTGGGCGCATCAGGTTGACGACATTGGTGCATTGGGGCCCTCATTGACCACGTTGGTTGCATTGGTGCCGGTCATTGATGACATCGGTTGATAATTGGTGCCATCATTGACCATGTTGGTGCCATCATTGATGACGTTGGTGCCATTGGTGCCATCATTGATGACGTTGGTGCCATTGGTGCCATCATTGATGATATTGGTGCCATTGGTGCCATCATTGATGACGTTGGTGCCATTGGTGCCATCATTGATGATATTGGTGCCATCGGTGCCATCATTGATAACATTGGTGCCATTGGTGCCATCATTGATGACATTGGTGCCATTGGTGCCATCATTGATGACGTTGGTGCCATTGGTGCCATCATTGATGACGTTGGTGCCATCGGTGCCATCATTGATGACGTTGGTGCCATTGGCACCACCAATAACGACACCGGTACCATCAGAGACAACGTTGGTGCCATCAGGGCTGACATTATTGATGACATTGGATCCATCGGTGCCATCAATGACGACACCGGCACCATCAGCCGTGACACCGGTGACGCTGGTTGTATTGGCCACGACGTTGGTGCCATCATTCATCATATTGGTGATGCCGGTTGTGTTGGTGATGCCATCGGTGACACTGGTTGTATTGGCCACGACGTTGGTGCCATCATTCATCATATTGGTGATGCCGGTTGTGTTGGTGATGCCATCGGTGACGCTGACGACACCATCAACCACGACATGTGTAACCTCACCAATGACACCGGTAACACCATCACCTTCATCATCACCATCACCGACACCATCACCAACACCATCACCACCATCACCAACACCGACACCGGCAGCGCCGGCAATGACGTCGGTGATGACACCGGCCGCATCCACAATGACATCGGCACCGATGGCGGCCGCAACCTCAGCCCCATGGAGCCCATCGGCCCCATTGGCACCACCATGAACCCCATGGAGCCCATCGGCCCCATTGGCACCACCATGAACCCCATGGAGCCCACCAGCCCCATTGGCACCACCATCAACCCCATGGAGCCCATCAGCCCCATTGGCACCACCATCAACCCCACGCACCCCCCCAGCCCCACAGATCCCATCACCCCCGAGCACCCCCAGCCCCACCGATCCCATCCCACGCACCCCCCAGCCCCACATCCGCTTGCCCCAGCTAGAGACCCCCCAGGCCCAGAGACCCCCCAGCCCCACAGAAGATCCATCACCCCGAGGACCCCCCCAGCCCACAGATCCCACCCCACGCCCCCCCCCGGCCCAGCATCCCCAGCCCCCGCTGCTGGTTGCATCTCTATCTTCCATAGATTAGAGAAGGAGCGATACGCCTTCCCGCAGGCCTCGACGCGATACGGCCTGTTCCCGGTGTGGAATTCGCCGATGTTCCGCCAAGCTGACCGCGATGGCGAAGGCTTTTTGCCGCAGTCGCTGCCGCAGCCGGAACGGCGGCTTTCCCCCAGTGGTGGAGGCGCGGTGGTCTTTGAGCCGGTGGGTGGATTGGCGGAAGGCTTTGCCGCACGTGGGCAGGGGTACGGCCGCTCCCCGTGTGGAATGGCGCCGATGGACCTGCAGCGACGTGGTCGGTGCTGAACAGCTTCTGGCATTCGGGGCAGGGAAGGATTTGGGTCTGGGAGGGGGGCGGCGGGGAGGGGGAGGGGGAGCGGGGTTGGGGGGGGGTTATTGGGGGAAGGGGGGGTAGAGGGGGTTGGAGGGGCCGTGGAGGCGTTCGTGGGCGCGGAGACGAGCGGGGGAGCCGACCTGGGGGGAGAGAGAATGGGGGTGGGTGTGGAGGGTAGAGACCCCCATAGAGACCCCATAGAGACCCAGAGAGACCCCAGAGAGGACCCCCCCACAACCATGGAGACCCCAATTGTGGGCCCATAGGGGACCCCTAGCCCCAAGAGAGGACCCCCATAGAGGACCCCAATAGAGACCCCAACCACAACCCAGAGGCCACAATTGTGGGCCCATAGAGACCCCCATAGAGACCCCCATAGAGACCCCCATAGAGACCCCCATAGAGACCCATTAGGAGACCCCAACCCGAGCACCAGTGGAACCCAACTGTGGGCCCATAGAGACCCCATGGAGACCCCAACCACAACCCAATGCAGACCACAATTGTGGGCCCATAGAGACCCCCATAGAGACCCCCATAGAGACCCCAACCACAACCCAATGGAGACCACAATTGTGGGCCCATAGAGACCCCCATAGAGACCCCATAGAGACCCCCATAGAGACCCCAACCCAAACCAATGGGAGACCCAATATGTGGGCCCATAGACCCATAGAGGACCCATAGAGCCCATCAAGGACCCCACACAACCAATGGAGACCACAATTGATTGCCCATATAGACCCCATAGGACCCCCATGGAGACCCCCATGGAGACCCCATACGAGACCCCCATAAGACCCGCCATAGAGACCCCCATGACCCCAACCACAAACCAATGGAGGCCACAATTGTGGGGCCCATTAGGAGACCCATAGGAGAGCCCCAACCACAACCCAATGGAGACCAAAATTGTGGGCCCGATAAGAGACCCATAGGACCCCCATGGAGACCCCACCACACCCAATGGGACCACAATTGTGGCGCCCATAGAGACCCATAAGAGGACCCCCATGAGACCCCATAGAGACCCCACCACAAACCCAAGTGGAGACCACAATTGTGGCATAGAGACCCATAGTGTTCCCATGGAACACCCCATTGTGGGCCCATAGGAGACCATAGAGACCCAACCACACCCAATGGGAGACACAAGTTGTTGGCCCATAGACCCATAGTGATCCGCACGGAAACACGCACAGAGACCCCAATCATTGCCCCCACAGGGCCCCCATCCCAGCGCCCACAGGAGACCCCATCCCTCCCCGAGCCCCCCATAGACCCCCTCCCAGCCCCCCATAGACCCCTTTCTCGCCTCCAACCCCCTCCCCAGCCCCAAATAGACCGACCCCTCCAATTCCCCCATGGACCTTTCTCGCCATCCAACCCTCGCAGCCCCCATAGCCCCCCATTTTACTTACAACCTTTTCCCATCCCCCACAGACCCCTCCCAGCCCCCACACGAGACCCCATCCCCTCCCCAGGCCCCCCATAGGACCGCCTTTCTCGGCCTCACACCCCGCTGCCCCAGCCCCAAATAAGACCCGAATCCCCCCCCTTCTCAGCCTCCAACCCCTCCCCATCCCCCATAGGACCCCCAGACCCCCCACAGGACCCCTCCCCAGCCCCAAATAGGACCTGATCCCCCCCATGTCTTCGCCTCCAACCCCTTCCCAGGCGCCCCATAGACCCCTTTCTCAGCCTCCAACCCTCCCCATCCATAGACCCCTCCCCAACCCCAAAAGACCTGATCCCCTCCCCCAGCCCCAAATAGACCGACCCCCTCCCAGCCCCCCATTGTAGCCCCCCATTACTCGACCTTACATTCCCCATCCCCGGCCATTAGGACCCCCTCCCGCACCCCCATAGACCCCTTTCTTCAGCTCCAACCCCCTCCCCAGCCCCCCCGATAGACCCCCATTTTTAGCCCCCGAATCCCCCACACAGTCACCATTCTTCCCCACCCCCACAGACCCCTCCAGCCCAGACCCCCCCCTCAGCCCATGACCCCTCCCCATCCACAGCCCCCCCCATTCCCCTTAGACCCCCTCCCCAGCCCGCAAAGACCCCTCCCTCCCCAGCCCCATGACCCCTCTTCTCAGGCCTTCAGAACCCTCCCCGCCCCCTAGACCTTTCTCGGCCTCAACCCCCTGCCCCCATCCCCCCATTAGACCCCCCATAGCCCCCCACAGACCCCGTCCAGCCCCAAATAGGACCCGATCCCCCCCCTTCTTCAGCCTCAACCCCTCCCAAGCCCCCCAAAGCCCCCATTACTCACCTTTCTTCCCGATCCCCATAGTACCCTCCCAAGCCCATAGACCGCTTTCTCAGCCTCCAACCCCACTTCCCAGCCCCCTAGCCCCCATAGCCCCCATTACTCACCTTCTTCCCCATCCCCCACAAGACCCCTAGCCCCCATTATACCCTTCTTCCCCATCCCCGCATAGCCCCCATTACTCACCTTCTTCACCCCCTAGACACTTCCCCAGACATAGCGCACCCCTTTCTCGGCCTTCCACCCCCTTCCCCTCCCCCCAGTAACCCCACAGACCCCTCCCCCAGCCCAAATAGACCGATCCCCGCCTTTCTTCAGCTCCACCCTTCCATCCCCTAGCCCCGCGATTACTCACCTGTCTTCCGCACACCCCGCGACTCAACCTCCGTCCCGTTCCTTTCCAGACCTGTCACACTTGTGCGGTCGAGCTGCCGCGTCCGGCGAACGCTGCCCCACCGCCCCAAAGCTGTGTGCGGCTGCCTCCTCCTATGCCGCGTGCCCGAAATTGGAATTGCACGTCCGCAAGCGACGCGAGCAAGAAGGAACGGTCCGCGATTGGGGCAGCTTTATAGGTGGTTACTCCCGGTGTCTTGTGGTGGTGATTTTGTTTGTTTTGGTTTCTCGGAGTTGGTGCATGAGGAGCCGTATAGGGCCGTGGAAGCGCACCCACACTCTTGGCACACGTAGGGTAGCGCCGGCTGTGCATAATAGATGCTGCCTTAAGCTGGTCATGATTGGGTGGTGGAGTTTGGGGGTGTGAAGCGTTTGAGGACAGTCGCATGATTTAAGGCACGTCCCCGGTGTGGGTCAGGCGGTGCCGTAAGCTAGATTGGCTTGTGAGTTAAAGCCTCTTTATCGCATTGATTTACATGTGTGTTGATAGGGTCGTTATTGGTTCCCTCGCTTGTGGGGTCTAGGTGACCGTTGTGTGGTCGGACGTTGGTGTGGTTATTTTTTTTTGAAGCGTTTCCGCAGGGGGGGTGGTTTTTGCATGAGGTTTTTGTGTATGGTGTTACGACGCTTCCAGGCGGTGACGATATACGATGTTTGGCGGATAGTCTGTTTTTTTGTAGGTTTGGGGACGTGATTTGTGGGTCATTAGGACTCGCATTGGCGTTCTTTAATGGGCACAGGGTTGGGGAATAGGAGTCAGGGGGAGATAGGGGGAGATAGGGTTATGGGGGGGGAACAGGGTTATGGGGGGGGTATGGGGGATAGGGGTTATGGGGGGTATGGGGGTATGGTTATGAGGGGTATGGGGGGATATGGGGGGGATATGGGTTATAGGGGAGATATGTGTTAAGATGGGGAGATATTGGGTTAGAGGGGAGTATATGGGTATTAGAGGGATATGGGGGAGGTAAGGGGTATAGGGGGAGTTTGGGGAGGACGGGGTTATAGGGGGGGAGATATGGGTTATAGAGGGAGATATGGGGGTATTTAGGGGGATAATAGGGGAGAGTTATGGGTATTAGTTGGGGTTATGGGGGGAAGGATGAGGGTATTATTGGGGGGGTTGGGTTATACGGGGGGATATGAGGGGAGATATGGGGTTTATAGGGGGGGATATTTGGGGGGAGATATGGGGGGAGGATTGGTTAGGAGGGGGGGGGATATGGGGTTATAGGGGGGGGATTTTAATTGGGGGAGATAAGGGGGATATTTAGAGGGGGAGGATGGGGGTTTATTAGAGAGGGGGTATTGGGGGGGAGAATTAATGGGGTTAGAGGGGGTTATGGGGGGATTAAAAGGGTTAATTTGGGGGGAGGATAATGGGGGTTACAGGGGGGGATTTATTTTTTTGGGGGGATATTTTAGGGGGGGGAGGGACGGGCGGGAGATATTTAGGGTTAGAGGGGGAATTATGGATCTCTCTCGG
>NW_015440190.1:0-2712 GCF_001577835.2 Coturnix japonica | reverse complement strand
CCCCCATAATTACCCCCATTACCCCCACTATTGCCCCCACTGCCCCCATAGTTGCCCCCGTGGCTCCTGCGGTGATAGAGGAACTTGGTCATGTTGACGAATCCCTTCCCGCAGCCGCATCGATGCAGCGCGTCGGCGCCGTGCGTCCTCCTATGGGCCACCAGAACCGGTTCGGTATCGAAGGCCAAGCCACAATCCAGGCACAGGAAGCGGGACTCGGCGCTGTGCCCCCCCAGGTGCTGCTCCAGGCCCAATTGGGTCGGCAGAACCTTGCTGCACAGCGGGCAATGGAACGCGCCCAGACGGTGGCACTGCAGGTGGCGCTGCAGGCGGCGAAGGGACGGGAACTGCTGCTGGCATTCGGAACAGCGCTGATCCAATTGGGCTCGGTTCTGATCCAATTGGACTCGGTTCTGATCCAATGGGACACGGTTCTGATCCATTGGGACACGGTTCTGGTCTATTGGGATCCGGTTCTGATCCATTGGGACCCGGTTCTGGTCCAATGGGACCCGGTTCTGGTCCATTGGGATCCGGTTCTGAGCCATCCCATCCAATGGGACCCGGTTCTGATCCATTGAGACCCGGTTCTGATCTGACAGGACCCGGTTCTGGTCCATTGGGATCCGGTTCTGAGCCATCCCGTCCAATGAGACCCGGTTCTGATCCATCGAGACGCGGTTCTGATCCAACAGGACCCGGTTCTGAGCCATCCCATCCAATAGGACCCGGTTCTGATCCATCGAGACCCGGTTCTGATCCACTGGGCCCCGGTTCTGATCCAACAGGACTCGGTTCTGATCCATTGACACCCGGTTCTGATCCAACAGGACCCGGTTCTGATCCATTGAGACCCGGTTCTGATCCATTGAGACCCGGTTCTGATCCATCGAGACCCGGTTCTGATCCACCCCATGCATTGCGACCTGGTGCCGGTTCTGCTCCCCCCCATCCACATTAACATCCTCCACCTTGACCTCGTAGCTGTGGTCGGGGTGGGCCGGCAGGTTCTGCTGGTTCTGCTGGTCCAAATGACACTGGTTCTGATGGTCCAATACGTCCTTGGGGCTGTGGAAGAGCTGCAGGCACTGGGCGCACTCATAGAGCAGCAATTGAACTGCATTGTGCAGCTCCTCCTCTGGTTTACGGTATGAATGTTCTACATCCACAATGGTTCCGGTACCGGTACCAACAGAACCGGTACCAATAGAACCAATAGAACCGGCCCCGGTGCTGGTTCCAGGCCCAACCCCATCCCTATGGCTCTGTCTATGGACCAACCACGTCTCCTGGTTCCCAAACAAGGCCCCGCACTCCACACATTCATAATGGATTAAATTGGGGGCTCCTGGGGGGGCTTTGGTTCCGGACCCCAGCCCCATTTGGGTCTTGGTTCCGGGTTCTAAATGAAGCTCTTGATGTTCCAATAGTTGCCCTGGGCTGAGCAGGAGCTGCCCACACTCCAGGCATTGATAATGGCTGCCGTCGGGGACCCCCCCCAATAGCTCTAAATGGGGCTGGGGGGGCGGGTTGGAGACCCCCGAATTGGGGAGGTGGGTCTGGTGGTGCAGCAGGGCGGATTCGAGGGAGGGGGACACGTGGGAGCACTCGGAGCACACGTAGCGAGGCTCCAAGAGCAGCACGGCGTCGGGGGGGGGGGATGACATGGTAAGGGGGATTATGGGGGGCTAATGGGGGGATTAGGGGGGAATGGGGGATGATTAGGGGGGGCGATAGGGGGGAAATAGGGGAAATGGGTATTTGGGAGGAAAGGGGGGATGGGGAGGAAAAGGGGATTGGGGGGGCGCGCAAGGGGAAATGGGGTATTGAGGAGAAAAAGGGATTGGGGGGGGAAAAGGGGGAAAAATGGGCTCTCATGAAGGGGGATTAAGGCGAAAAAGGGGGGGTTTGGGGGGGGGAAATGGGGTCATTTGGGAGAAAAAGGAGGGGGAATATTCGGGGAATTTTTTGGGGGGTGTCTTGGAGGTTTTATAGGGGGATTGGGGAGGAAACAAGGGGGATTGGATGGAAAAAGGGAGGAAAGGGGGGCGGAAATGGGGGTATTAGGGGAAGGAAAGGGGATTTGGGGAACATGGGGGGAAACAATGGGGGTAATTGGGGGGATGGGGATAGAAACGGGGGATTTGGGGTGGGGAAAAAAGGGGGAAAAGGTTTTGGGGAAAAATAGGGGTGTATGGAGGGGTAAAGGGGGGATTGGGGAGGGAAAAGGGGGGATTGGGGGGAAAAAGGGGGGAAAGGGGGGGTATAGGGGGCGGAAAGGGGTTTGGGGGGGGGGGGAAAGGGGAAAAGCGGGGTATTATGGGGGAATTAGGGAGTGAAATGGGGGTTTGGGGTGGAAAGCGGGAGAAAATGGGGTATTTAAGGGGAGGAAAAGGGGGCGGAAAAAGGGGGTTTTGGGAGGAAAAAAGGAAGAAAAGGGGGGGGAAATGGGAGATGGGGGTGAAAAAAGGGGGGGTTTTTGGGGGGGAAGGGGGGAAAATTGGGGTTATTTGGGAAGGAAAAGGGGGGATTGGGGAAGCGAAAAAAGGGGTATTGGGGATGGAAAGGGGGGAAATGGGGGGTATTTGGGGAGGAAAAGAAGGGTGGATTGGGAGGAAAAGGGGGATTGGGGAGGGAAAAGGGGGGGTTATGGGTGGAAAAAGGGGGAAAATAGGGGAAAATGGGGGTATTTTGGCGAGAAAAGGCGGGAAT
>NW_015440189.1:0-19724 GCF_001577835.2 Coturnix japonica | reverse complement strand
TCTGGTTGTGCAGCGCCGCGATGTTCTCGCTCTCCTTGATGTCTGACGGGGGGTCAGGAACAACAACACAACAACACAACAACACAACAATAACACAACAACACAACAATAACACAACAACACAACAATAACACAACAACACAACAACACAATAACACAACAACACAACAACAACAATGCAATAACACAACAACAACACAACAACACAATGATACAACAATAACACAATAAAACAATACAACGACACAATAACACAACAATAACAACACAACGACAATGACACAACGACACAACAACACAACACCACAATAACACAACAACAACACAACAACACAACAATACAATGACACCATAACACAACAATAACACAACACCACCACAATAACACAACAACAACACAACAATACAATGACACAATAACACAACAACAACACAACAACAACACAACACCACAATAACACAACACCACAATAACACAACAACACAATAACACAACAACACAATAACACAACAACAACACAACAATACAATGACACCATAACACAACAATAACACAACAACAAACAACAACAACACAACAATAACACAACAACAAACAACACAACAACAACACAACAACACAATGTAACACAACGACACAATAACACAACAACACAACAATAACACAATAACACGACACAATGATACAACAATAACACAATAAAACAATACAATGGCACAACAACACAACAATAACAACACAACAACAACACAACGACACAATAACACAATGACACGACACAACAATAACACAATAAAACAACACAACACCACAACACAACAACACAATGTAACACAACAACACAACAACACAACACAATGTAACACAATAACACAATAACACAACACCACAACACAACACAACAACACAATAACACAACAACACAATGTAACAACACAACAACACAATGTAACACAACAACACAATGTAACAACACAACAACACAATGTAACACAACAACACAACACAATGTAACACAACACAATAACACAATGTAACACAACACAACAACACAATGTAACACAACACAACAACACAATGTAACACAACAACACAATGTAACACAACAACACAACAACACAATGTAACACAACAACACAACAACACAATGTAACACAACAACACCAACACAATGGTAACACAAACAACATGTTAACACAACGACAACAATGTAACACAACAACACAACTGTAACCACAACGACCACAATTGGTTAACACAACAACGCAATGTAACACAACACAACACGCAACATAACGCAATGTAACACAATGTAACACAATGTAACACAATGTAACACAATGTAACACAATGTAACACAACACACAATGTACACAACAGACACAAATTGTAACACAACACACAATGTAACACAGCACAATGTAACACAACAACAAATTGTAACACAACGACACAATGTAACTACAACAAACACACAATAACACAACAACACAACACATAACACAAAACAACACAAGTAACACAAGCAACACAATAACACAACAACACGAATGTAACACAAGCAACACAATAACAAACAACAACACAATGTAACACAGCAGACACAAAACACAACAACACAATGTAACACAACAACACAATAACACAACAACACAATGTAACACAACAACACTATAACACAACAACACAACACAACAACACAACAACGCAACACAACAACACAACAACAATGTAACACAACACAACAACACAACACAACAACACAACAACGCAACAACGCAATAACACAACAACGCAACACAGTAACACAACAACACAACACAACAACGCAACAACGCAACAACACAACACCAACAACACAACACAAACGCAACACAGTAACACAACACAACAACACACAACAAACAACGCAACCACAGTAACACAACACAACACAACAACGCAACACAGTAACACAAACAACACAATGTAACACAACAAACAATGTAACACAACAACACAATGTAACAGCAACAACCACAATGGAACACAACAACACAATGTAAACACAACAACACAATGTAAACAACAACAACAACAATGTAACACAAACAAAACACAATGTAAAACACAACGACACAATGTTAACACAACGACACAATGTAACACAACACACAATGTAACACAACGACACAATGTAACACAACGACACAATGTAACACAACAACACAATGTAACACACAACACAACGTGTAACACACCGACACAATGTAAACAAACAACAACAAAGTAACACAACAACACAATGTAACACAACAACACAATGTAACACAACAACACAATGTAACACAACAACACAATGTAACACAACAACACAATGTAACACAACAACACAATAACACAACACAATGTAACACAACGACACAATGTAACACAACGACACAATGTAACACAACGACAGCAAGTGTACACAACCGACACAATGTAACACAACACAACTGTAACACAACGACACAATGTAACACAAAACACAATGTAAACACAACACCAACAATGCTAACACAGACGACACAAAATTGTAACACAAACAACACAAGTAACACAACAACACAAATGTAACACAACGAACAATGTACACCAACGAACACAATGTAACACAACCGACACAATGTAACACAACGAACCAATGTTAACAAACAACCACAATGTAACACAACAACACAATGTAACACAACGACACAATGTGCTAACACACGACAACAAGTAAGCACACACAATGTAAACACAACAACACAAGTAACACAAACACAAGTGTAACACAACAGACACACGAACACAATGTAACACAACAACCACAATGAACACAAACACAATGTAACACAACAACACAATGTAACACAACGACACAATGTTAACAACAACGACAAATGTAACACAACGACACAATGTAACACAACAAACACAATGTAAACAACAACGACACAATGTAACACACGGACACAAGTAACACAACGACACAGTGTACACAACAACACAATGTAACACAACGACACAATGTAACACAACACAATGTAACACAACGACACAATGTAACACAACGACACAATGTAACAACAAACAACACAATGTAAACACAACAACACAATGTAACACAAACAACACAATGTAACACAACACACAATGCGTAACACAATGACACAATGAACACAACGACACAATGTAAGCACAACAAACACAATGTAACACACAACACAATGAACACAACACAATGTTAACACAACGACACAATGTAACAGCAACGACCCAATGTAACACAACGACACAATGTAAAACACAATAACACAATGTAACACAACAACACAATGTAACACAACGACACAATGTAACACAAACAACACAACAACACAATTGGCTAACACAAACAACACAAGTGTGAACACAACACCACAATGTAACACAACAACACAATGTAACACAACAACACAATGTAACACAACAACACAATGTAACACAACAACACATGTAACACAATAAACACACATGTAACACAACAACACCAATGTACGACAACGACACAATGCTAACACAAGGTAACACCAAAACACAACAACCCACCAATGTAACACAACAACAACAATGTTAACACAACACCACAATGTAACACCAACAAACACATGTTAAACACAAGCGACACAATGTAACACAACACACAATGTAACGACAACAACACAGATGTAACACAACAAACACAATGTAAGCAGCAACGACACAATGTAACACAACAACACAACTGTAACACAGACAACACAATGTAACACAACAACACAATGTAACACAACGACACCAATGGTAACACAACGACACCAATGTAACACAACGACACAATGCTAACACAACGACACAAACTGTAAAACACAACAACACAATGTAAGCACAACAAACCACAATAACACAAACAATGTACACAACAACCACAATGTTAACACAGACGACACAATGTAACACAACACAATGTAACACAAACGACACAATGTAACACAACGACACAATGTAACACAACGACACAATGTAACACACGACACAATGTAACCACAACACACAATGTAACACAACGACACAACGTGTAACACAAACGCACACAATGTAACACAACGACACAATTGTAACACAACACACAATAACACACGACACAACTGTTAAACACAACGACCACAATGTAACACAACGACACAATGTAACACAACGACACAATGTAACACAACAACACAACAACACAATGTAACACAACAACACAACAACACAACACAATGTAACACAACAACACAACAACACAATGTAACACAATAACACAATAACACAACAACACAACACAACAACACCACACCACAACACAATGTAACACAACAACACAACACAATAACACAACACAATGTAACACAACAACACAACAACACAATGTAACACAACAACACAACAACCACGAATGAACACAACAACAGCAACAACACAACCCACAATGTGAACACAACACAAGTAAACACAACGACACAAATGTAACACAACGACACATTAACACAACGCCACACAATGTAACAGCAACGACACAATGTAACACAACGACACAATGAACACAACACCACAATGTAAACAACGACACAAATGTAACACAACGACCACAATTTGTAACACAACGACACAACTTAACACAACGACAACATTGTAACCACACGACCACAATGTAACACAAACGAAACACAATGTAACACAAACACAATGTAACACAGACGACACAAGTAACACAACGACACAATTGTAACACAAACGACACAAATGCTTACACAACAACACAATGTAACCACAACACACAATGGAACACAACAACACGACTGTTAAACACAGACAACACAATTAAGCACAAAACACCAACTGTAACCAACAACACAATGTAAACACAACAACACAACTGTAACACAACAAACAACATTAACACAACGACACCAATGTAACACAACAAACCACAATGTAACACAACGACACAATGTAACACAAACAACACAATGTAACACAACACAGCAAGTGTACACCACAACAACAGCAATGTAACACCAACACACAATGTAAACACAACGACACAATGTAAACACAACGACACAATGGAACACAACAACACAATGTAAACACAACAACACAATGTTAAAACAACAACACAATGTAACACAACGAACACAATCGTAACACCAACGACACAATGTAAACAAAACGACACAATGTAAACACAAACGGACACAATGTAACACAACGACAACCCAATTAACACAACACAATTGTAACACAAACGACACAATGTAACACAACAACACGATGTTAAAACACAACACAATGTAACACAACAACACAATGTAACACAACAACACAATGTAACACAACAACACGATGTAACACAACACAATGTAACACAACGACACAATGTAACACAACGACACAATGTAACACAACGACACAATGTAACACAACGACACAATGTAAACACAACAACACATGTAACACAACGACACAATGTGAAACACAACAACCACAATGTACACAACGGACACAATGTAACCCAACAACACAATGAACACAACAACACAATGTACACAACAAACACAATGTAACACAACAACACGATGGGTAACACAACACAATGTAACACAACGACGACCAAGTGTAACGACAACGACACAATGTAACACAACAAACACAACTGTAACACGAACAACACAATTAACACACGAACACAAATGTAGACACAACGACACCAATGTAACACAACGACACAAGAACCACACACAATGTAACACAAACAAACACAATGTAACCAACGACACAATGTAACACAACACACAATGTAAACACAACAACACTAGGTAACACAACACCACAATTGTAACCACGAACAACACAAGTTAACACAACAACACAATGTAACACAACCAACCACAATGCTAACCACAACAAAGCAATGTAACACAACAACACGCATGTAAACACAACACAAGGTAACACAACGACACAATGTAACACAACACACAATGTAACACAACGACCAACAATGTAACAAACGACACAAGTAACACAACGACACAATGTAACACAACGAAACATGTAAACACAACGACACAATGTAACACAACGACACCAATGTAACACAACAACACATTTGTAACACAAACAATTGTAACACAACGGACCACAATGTAACACAACGACAACAAGTGTAACGACAACGACACAATGTAACACAACGACACAATGTAACACAACGAACACAAATTGTAAACACAAACAAACACAATGGTAACACAAACAACACAAATGTACAACAACAACACAATGTAACCACAACAACACAATGTAACACAACAACACAATGTAACACAACGACACAATGTAGACACCAACGGAGCCACAGATGTAACACAACGACACAACTGTAACACAACGACACAATGTACACAACGACACAATGTAACACAACAACACAATGTAACACAACACCACAATGTAACACAACACCACAATGTAACACAACAACACAATGTACACAACACAACGTGTAACACAACGACACAATGTAAACACAACGACACAATGTAAACACAACGCGACACAATGTAACACAACGACTACAATTGTAACACAAACACACGAATGGAACACAAACAACACCAATGTAACACAACGAACACAATGTAACAACAGAACGACACAATGCTAAGCACAACGACACAATGTAACACAACGACACAATGTAACACAACGACACAATGTAACACAACGACACAATGTAACACAACAACACAATGTAACACAACAACACAATGTAACACAACACACAACAATGTAACACACAACACAATAAACACAACACATGTAAAAACACAACACACAATGTAACACAACGACACAATGTAACACAACGAACAATGTAACCACAACGACACAATGTAACACAACGACACAATGTAACACAACGACACAATGTAACACAACGACACAATGTAACACAACACAATGTAACACAACAACACAATGTAACACAACAACACAATGTAACACAACAACACAATGTAACACAACAACACAATGTAGACAGCAGACAACACATGTAACACAACAAGCACAATTGTAACACAACAAACAATGTAACACAGACAACACAACACAAGTGTAACACAACACACAAATGTAACAACAACAACACAAACACAATGCTAACACAACGACACCCAAATGTAAACAACAACACAATGTAACACCAACAACACAATAACAGCACACAATTGTAAATAACACAACAACCACAATGTAAACACAACACAAACAACTGTAACCACAACAACAAAAATGTAACACAAACAAACCAATGTAACAACAACGACACAATTGTAACCAAAACACAATGTAACACAAACAACACAATGAACACAACAACACAATGTAACCACAACGACACAATGTAACACAACCAACACAATGTAACACAACGACACAATGTAACACAACAACACAACACAATGTAACACAACGACACAATGTAACACAACAACACAATGTAACACAACAACACAATGTAACACAACAACACAATGTAACACAACAAACACGATGTAAAACACAACACATGTAAACACAACGACACAATGTAACACAACGACACAATGTAACACAACGACAAATGTAACACAACAACACAATGTAACACAACGACACAATTAACACAACGACACAAGTAACACAACGACACAATGTAACACAACGACACAATGTAACACAGACGACACAATGTAAAAACACAACGACAACAATGTAACACAACGACAACAAGTGTACACAACAAACACGATGTACACAACAAATGTACACAACGACACAATGTAACACAATCGACACAATGTTAACACAACGGACACAATGTAACACAACACACAATTGTAACACAACAAACACAATGTAACACAACGACACAATGTAACACAACAACACAATGTAACACAACGACACAATGTAACAACAACGACACAAGTGTAACACAACACACAATTGTAAAACACAACAACACAATGTAACACAACAACACAATGAACACAACACAATTGTAAACACAGACAACACCAATGTAACACAACACAAGTGTAACACAACAACCACAATGATAACACAACAACAACAATGTAACACAACAACACAATGTAAACACAACAACCACAATGTTAACACAACAACACAACGACACAGAATGTAAACAAACAACACAATGTTAACACAAACACAACAACACAATGGTGAACACAACAACACAACAAACACAATGTAACACAACAACACAATGTAAACACAACAACCACAATGTAACACAAACAACACAAGCGTAACACACAACACAATTGTAACACCAACGACACAATATGTAACACAACAAACACAACAACACAATAGACACAACACAATGTAACACAACAACACAACAACACAATGTAACACAACAACACAACGTAACACAACAACACAATGTAACAAACGACAAATGTAACACAACAAACACAATGTAACACAACAACACAATGTAACACAACAACACAATGTACACAAGCAACACAACAACACAATGTTAACACACAACACACAACCAAACAACACAACAACCACAATGGTCACACAACACAACACAATTGTAACACACAACACATAACACAACACAATGTAACACAACAACACGAATGTACACAACAACCACAGATGTAACACAACGACACATGTAACACAACGACACATGTAACACAACGACCACAATGTAACACAACGACACATGTAACACAACAACACAACAACACACATGTAACACAACAACACAATATGGTAACACAACAAAACAATGTAACACAAAACACAATAAAGTGTAACACACACACAATGTGAAACACCAACCAACCAACAATGTAACACAACAACACAATGTAACACAACACACAATGTAACACAACGACACAATGTAACACAAACAACACAATTAACACAACGACACAATGTATACACCAACAAACACAATGTAACACAACAAACACAATGTAACACAACAACACAATGTAACCACAACACACCAATGTAACAGCACGACACCAATGTGAACACAACGACACAATGTAACACAACGACACAATGTACACCAACAACACAATGTAATCACAACAAAAACACAATGTAACACAACAACACAGGTAACACAACAACACAATGTAACACCAACAACACAATGTAACACAAACAGACACAACGACACAATGCTAACCAGAGCAACACAATGTACACAATCACACAAACACAATGTAAACACAACAACACAACAACACAATGTAACAACAACAAACACAATGTAACACAACAACACAATGTAATCACAACAACCACAACGTAACACAACGACAACAATGTAACACAACGACACAAATGTGTTGTAACACAACGACAGCAATGTAACACAACGACACCAATGTAACCAAACGACACAATGTAGACACAACGACACAATGCTAACACAACAACCACAATGATAACACAACGACACAATGTAACACAACAACACAATGTAACACAACAACACAATGTAACACAACAACACAATGTAACACAACGACACAATGTAACACAACGACACAATGTAACACAACAACACAATGTAACACAACGACACAATGTAAAACACAAAAGCAACACAATGGTAACACAACACAATGTAACACAACGACACATGTAACACAACGACACAATGTAACACAACGGACAGCAATGTAAACACAACCAACAACAAGTACACACGAGCACAATGCTAACACAACGACACAATGTAACACGACACAATGTAACACAACAACACAATGTAACACAACACAATGTAACACAACAACACAACAACACAATGTAACACAACAAACACAATGTAACACAATAACCTAGTAACACAACGACACAATGTAACAACAACAACACAATGTAACACAACAACACAAATGTTAAACCACAAATAACACGAATGTAAACACAATTAAACAATGAACACAAACGACACAATGTAACACAAAACAACACATGTAACACAACAACACAATGTAACACAAACAACACAATGAACACAACGACACAAGTGTACACAACACAATTGTAACACAAACAACAACAATGTAACACAACAACACAATGTAACACAACGACACAATGTAACACAACGACACAATGTTAAACACGAACGACACAATGTAACACAACGCACAATGTAACCACAAAACACAATGTAACACAACAACACATGGAACACAACACCAACAATTGTAAAACACAACAGACCACAACTGTAACACAACAACACAAACACAACAACACATGTAACACAACCAAGACACAATGCTAACAGCACACACAATGTAAACACACACAGACACAACAACACAAGCACAATGAACACAACACTAACAACACAATCGTAACACAATAACACAAACACCACAAACTCAATAACACAACACAATAACACAACAACACATAACACAACAATATAACACAGTAACACAACACAATGTAAACAACACCACAATAACACAACAACACAATGACACAACAAACACAAAACACAAACACAACGTTAACACCAACAACACAATGTAACCAACAACAACAATTGTAACACAACACACAACAAACACAGACACAATGTGAACACAACACAATAATGCAAACACCACAACAACACCACACCACAACACAATGTAACACAACATAACACAACACAACAACACAACACAACAGCACAACACGAACAACCACAACACAACAACACCAAAACAACTACACAAAACAACACAACACAACAACAACAGTGCTGTTAGGATACTTACAACAACACACACCACAGACAACACAACACAATGTAACACAACACAATGTAACACAACAACACAACACAATGTAACACAACAACACAACAACACAATAACACAACACAACAACACAATGTAACACAATAACACAACAACACAATGTAACACAACAACACAACAACACAATGTAACACAATAACACAACACAATAACACAACACCACAACACAATGTAACACAACACAACAACACAATGTAACACAACAACACAACAACACAATGTAACACAACAACACAACAACACAACACAATGTAACACAACACAATAACACAATGTAACGCAACAACACAACAGCAACACAACACCAACACAATAACACAAACACAAATGTCACAAACAACAACAAAACAACGGTAACACACACACAACACAATAACACTAACACAAAACAGCAAACACAAATAACACAATTAACAACAACAACACAAACAAGCAACACAATTGTAAACAATAAACAATGTAAGCACCAACAACACAACAACACAACACAACAACACAACACAACACACAACAACACAACACCACAACACCACAACACACCACAGTGCTGATAAGGATACTACAACAACACAACAACACCACAACACATCACAATAACACAACAACACAATGTAACACAACAACACAACACAACAACACAATGTAACACAACAAACACAACACGAAACAACACAAGGTAACACAACAAACAACACAACAACACAACACACCACACCCCATTGCTGTGTGGATACAGTCTCTGATGGAGGCTCGTTCCACCTCCTGCAGCTCGCCTCCACCTGGCGAGACAGACGCAGATCTACACCCTGTGGGCAGGACAGCAAGGGGCAGTCTAATGGGTGGGGAATCTATGGGGAGGACAAGCAAAGGGGTCAATCGTATGTGGCGGGGGAATCGTATGGTTAAATCAAGGGGGGGAATCTATGGGTGGGGGTCAATCAATGGGGACAGGGGGGTAAATCAATGGGGTGGGGGTAAATCAATGGGGTAGATCAACACCCTGTGGGTCAGGGACAACAGATGGTCAATCATGGGGGGGGGAATCTATGGGGCAGGACAGCAAGGGGTCAGTCTGTGGGGTGGGGGGTAATCAATGGGGCAGGACAGCAAGGGGTCAATCTATGGGTGGGGGGAATCATATGGGGTGGGGGAATCTATGGGGTAAATCAACTGGGTCAATCTATGGGGTGGGGGGAAATCAATGGTAAATCAATGGCGGTGGGGGAAATCTATGGGTGGGGAAATTAAATTCAATGGGTCAATCAATGGGGTAGATTCAACACCCTTGGCGGCAGAAAGCAAGAAGGGTCAAATCTATGGGGTGGGGGGAATCTATGGGGTCAATCAATGGGGTCAATCTATGGGGTGGGGGTAAATCAATGGGGTCAATCTATGGGATGGGGGAAATCAATGGGGTCAGTCAGATTGGGGTGGGGGGAAATTATGGGTCAAATCAATGGGGTAGGTCAAACACCCTGTGGGGCAGGACAGCAATGGGGTCAGTCTGTGGTGGGGTAAATCTATGGGGTGGGGAAATCTATGGGCGGAACATCAATGGAGGTGGGCGGTAAATCAATGGCGGTGGGGGATATAGGGGGATATGGGGGATATAGGGGGTATTGGGGGGTATGGGGATATTGGCGGGCATATGGGCGGGTAAATCAATGGGTGGGGGTAAAATCAATGGGGTGGGAGGAGGGAAAACAGTGGGTGGGGGGACCACGATGGGCAGGGGACGCGATGGCGTGCACGGGGCGCTATGGGGCAGGCGACGCTATGGTCGTAGGGTGAGGGGACACTATGTGGGGCAGGCGGACGCTTATGGGTGAGAGGATGCTATGGGGCAGGGACGCGTATGGGTGAGGGATGCTTATGGGGTGAGGGGATGCTATGGGGCAGGGGACGCTATGGGGCAGGGGACGCTATGGGGTGAGGGGACGCTATGGGGCAGGGGACGCTATGGGGTGAGGGGACACTATGGGGCCAGGACGCTAATGGCGGCAGGGGACGCATATGGTGAGGGACCTATTGGGGGCAGGGGACCTATGGTGAGGGGACACTATGGGGCAGGGGACGCTATGGGGTGAGGGGACGCTATGGGGTGGGGGACGCTATGGGGTGAGGGGACGCTATGGGCAGGACGCTATGGGGTGAGGGACACTATGGGGCTGACGCTATGGCGTGAGGGATGCGTATGGGGGTGGGGGATCGTTATGGGGTGGCGTGGCGTTGCTTTCACCGTCTTTAGGGCCTCCTGCACCAACGCGTCCTCCAGGTTGGCCTGGATGTGCACTTGGGGGGCAGGTGGGGGGCGTCACTTCCAGCCCCACATATCTGCCCCATAGCCCCACACTGTGCCCCATAGACCTTCATATGCCTATAGCTGCCCCCATAGCTGCCCCATATCCCCCCATATACCCCATAGCTGCCCCATATCTCCCCATATCCCCCCCCATATACCCTATAACTGCCCCGCAGCTGCCCCATATCCCCCCATATACCCGCATATACCCCATAGCTGCCCCATATCTCCCCATATCCCACCCCATATACCCCACAACAGCCCCATATGCCCCCACATACCCCATAGCTGCCCCATATCCACCCCACAACCCCATATCACCCCATATAACTCCATATCCCCCCATATCCCCTCCATATACCCTCTTAACTACCCCATATCCCTCATTACCCATTATGCCCCCATATCCCCTATATCCCCCCATATAACCCCATATTTCCCCCATATACCCATAGCTGCCCCAGTATCCCTCCCCATATACCCCCACTATACCCCCATATAACCCCATATCCCCATAGACCCCCTTATCTCCCCCCATAACCCCCATTATCCCCCATAAACTCCATATCCCTCCTATATCCCCCCATATTCCCCCAATACACGCCATATCCCCCCATAATGAACCTATCCCCCTATATTCACCCATAATTTAAACCCATATAACCCCCATATCTCCCCTATATCCCCCCACATAACCCCAATTACCCATTCCTCCTTAATCTCCCCATATCCCCCCATATAACCCTATAGTCCTCCCGTATATCCCCCCATATCTTCCCATATTCCCCCCTATATCCCCCCGCACACCCCCATTATCCCGCCCATATCCCCATATAACCCCAGTATCCCACCATATCTCCCCATAGAAACCCCAATATCCCCCACTATCCCCCTATGATTCCCCCATATAACCAGTTATAAACCCCCATAATTCTCCCCCCATTCTCCCCTATATCCCCCATTATAACCCCCTAATATACCCCTACTATCCCCTCCTTATCTCCCCTATATCCCCCCATTATAACCCTATAGTCGCTCCTATATCCCCCCCATATCTCCCCCCAATCCCCCCCACACCCCCGATATCCCCATATAACCGCCATATCCCACCGATATCTCCCCATAGAAAACCCATATCCCCCATATAACCCCGATTCCCCCTATTATCCCCCATAGACACCCCATATCACCCCATATCCCCCCATATCTCCCCATATCACCCCATATCCCCCCATATAACCCCATATCCCCCTATATTCCCCCATATAAACCCATATAACCCCCATATCTCCCCCATATCCCCCTATATCCCCCCACATAACCCCATATACCCCTATATCCCTCCTTATCTCCCCTATATCCCCCCATATAACCCTATATCCCCCCATATAACCCTATATCCTCCCTATATCCCCCCATATCTCCCCATATCCCCCCCACACCCCCATATCCCCCCAATCCCCCATATCCCCCCATAGTACCCCATGTCCCCCAATCCCCCCGTATATCTGGCCAGAACACCCCATATCCCCCCATATAAACCCCTATATCCCCCTATATTGCCCCCCATATAAAGCCCATATAACCCCCATATTCTCCGCCCTATATTCCCCCCACATAACCCCGCATATCCCCCTATATCCCCCCATATGCCTATATCCCCCCATATAAGCCCCAATATCCCCCCATATATCCCATTATTCCCCCTATATCCCCCAGTAAGACACCCCATATCCCCCATATCCGCCCATACGTAACCCCATATTTCGCCTATATTAACCCCCATATCTCCCCATATCCCCCTATATCCCCATATTCCCCAGTACCCCCCATATCTCCCCATATCACCCCATATCCCCCCATTTAACCCATATCCCCCTATATCCCCCATTTAACCCCATATCCCCCTATATCCCCCCATATCACCCCATATCCCCCTAGGTATAACCCCATATTCCCACCATATCTCCCCATATCCCCCCATTTAACCCCATATCCCCCCTTATCTCCCCATACCCCCTAGTATCCCCCCCATTTTATAACCCCATTTTATCCCTATATCCCCCGCTTTATCTCCCTAATATTCGCCCGCATATCCTCCCTTATCTCCCCATATCCCCCTATATTCCTCCCCTATATCCCCCCATTTAAGCCCCATGATACAAACCTATATCCCCCCTTATCTCCCTATATCCCCCCATATCCTCCCTTATCTCCCCCATATCCCCCTATATCCCCCATAGACACCCATATACCAACCCCATATCCCCCCATATCTCCCCATATCCCCCCATTTAACCCCATATCCCCCTATATCCCCCATATCCCCCTATATACCCCATATCTCCCCATATAACCCCATATCCCCCCCTATCATACCCATATCCCCCCATATCCCCCTAGTATTCCCCCATATTAAACCCATATTAACCCCATACCCGCCCACTATAACCCATATCCCCCATATAAACCCTATATCCCCCAGTATAAACCCCATAATCCCGCCCAGTAAACCCCATATACCCCCCATATACCCCATGATGCCCCCTATATAAACCCCATATTCCCCATAATAACCCCATATCCCCCATATAACCCCCATGAATCCCCCATCATAACCCCATATGCCCCCTAATATAACCCCATATCCCCCATATAACCCCATATGCCCCCTATATAACCCCATATCCCCCAGATATAACCCCATATCCCCCATATAACCCCATATCCCCCCATTATCCCCCCATTATAGACCCCATATAAACCCCATAGTCCCCCATATTAACCCCATATCCCCCCATATCCCCTAATATCCCCCCTCACCATCCACCCCGTCCAGGCCCCAGCTCCAAGCTCCAGGCTCATCCTCCCCCTCCGCATTCATGGCCGCTCCTCCATTTCCGGCGCTCTCAATTCCACTTCCGGCGCCTTTCTTTTCAACGTCACTTCCGCACCATCACACTTCCGCCCTTTTCTGGTGTGTTCTTTACTCCTCCCATCCGGAAGCGCACGGTCGGTGGTCTTGCTACTTCGCCGACGTCACTTCCGCGTCCTTTCTCTGTTCTCTTCGCGTTGAGCTCGGAGGCCGCCGCCATGGTGAAGTGAATGTGAAGCCGCGTCCATCCGGCTCCATCCGGCTCATCCGCCATATTTGGGCTCCATCCGGGCCGATGGGGACGGAAAGGTACCGGGGGGGCGAGCGGGAGGGGGCTGGATGAGGATGTGGGTCGGGGGCGGCGAGGAGCCGCCATTAAAGGGGAGCGGGGGGCGGATTGCGGCCTAGTTATGGCGCGGGCTAGGCCCATAGGGGAGCTATAGAGGGAGAGACCACCAGAACCGATAATGAGACCCCAGCCCATAATGAGAGACCCCAGACCTTAATGAGAGACCCCAGCCCATAATGAGAGACCCCAGACCTTAATGAGAGACCCCAGACCTTAATGAGACCCCCCAGACCTTAATGAGAGACCCCCAGACCTTAATGAGACCCCAGACCTTAATGGAGCAGACCCTCAGACCTTAATGGAGACCCCAGAACGCATAATGAGAAGACCCCCAAGACCTTAATGAAGAGACCCCAGACCCTTAATGAGGACCCAGACCTTAATGAGAGACCGCCAGACCTTAATGAGCAGACCCCAGGACCATAATGAGAGACCCCAGACCGTAATGAGAGACCCCAGACCTTAATGAGACCCCAGACCTTAATGGAGAGACCCATGACCTTAATGAGAGACCCCGACCTTAATGAGACCCCAGCCCATAATGAGAGACCCCAGACCTTAATGAGAGACCCCAGACCATAATGAGAGACCCAGACCGTAATGAGACCCCAGACCTTAATGAAGACCCCAGACCTTAATGAGAGACCCCAAGCCTTAATGAGACCCCAGCCCATAATGAGAGGACCCCAGACCTTAATGAGGAGACCCCCAGCCATTAATGAGAGACCCCAGACGCTTTAATGAGCAGACCCAGACCCATAATGAGAGACCCCAGACCGTAATGAGAGACCCCGACCTTAATTGAGAGACCCCAGACTAATGAAGAGACCCAGATTCATAATGCAAGACCCCAGACCTTATGAACCCCAGCCCAGAGATGAAGAGACCCCAGACCTTAATGAGAGACCCCAGCCCATAATGAGAGACCCCAACCTTAATGAAGCACCCCAGCCCACAATGAGAGAACGCCAGACCTTAATGAGAGAACCCCAAGCCCATATGCCAGAGACCCCAGACCCTTAATGAGAACGCCCAGACGTTAATGAGACGCCAGACCTCTAATGAGAGACCCCAGACCTTAAGAGAGACCCAGACCTTAATGAGAGACCGCCAGGGACCTTAATGAGGACCCCAGACCTGAATGAGAGACCCCAGACCTTAATTGAGAGACCCCAGCCATACATGAGAGACCCCAGAAGCCTTAATGAGAACCCCCAGATCTTAATAGATCCCAGACCTTAATGAGAGACCCAGACCTTAATGAAGGACCCCAGATCTCTAATGAGACCCCAATCTTAGATGAGATACCCCAGACCTTAATGAGACCCCCAGACCTTTAATGAGAGACCCCAGAGCCTTAATGAGAACCCCAGTATCTTAATGAGAGGACCCCAGACGCGTAATGCAGGGACACCCCAGACCTGTAATGAGACCCCAGACCTTAATTGAAGAGACCCCAGACGCTTAATGAGACCCCAGAGCCTTAATGAGAGACCCCAAGACCTTGAATGAGACCCCAGACGCTTAATGAGACCCCAGCCCATAATGAGACCCCAGACCTTAATGAACCCCAGACCTTAATGAGGAGAACCCCAGACCTTAATGAGAACCCCAGACCGTAATGAGACCCCAGACGTTAATGAGAACCCCAGAAACTTAATGAGACCCAGGACCTTAATGAGAGACCCCCAGCCCATAATGAGAGACCCCAGACCTTAATGAGAGACCCCAGACCTTAATTGAGACCCCAGACCTTAATGAGAGACCCAGACTTAATGGAGAGACCCGCAGCCCATAATGAGAGACCCCAGGACCTTAATGAGACCCCAGATCTTAATGAGATGCCAGACCTTAATGAGCAGACCCCAGACCTTAAATGAGCAGACCCCAGATCTTAATGAGACCCAGATCTTAATGAGAGGACCCCAGACCTTAAAGAACCCCAGACCTTAATGAGAGACCCCAGACCTTAATGAGAGACCCCAGATCTTAAATGAGAGACCCCAGACCGGTAATGAGGACCCCAGACCTTAATGAGACCCCAGACCTTAATGAGAGACCCCAGACCTTAATGAGACCCCAGACCTTAATGAGAGACCCCAGACCTTAATGAGACCCCAGACCTTAATGAGACCCCGCCCATAATGGAGACCCCAGAACCTTAATGAGACCCAGGACCTTAATGAGAGACCCCAGACCTTATGAGAGACCCCAGACCGTAAGAGACCCCAGACCTTAATGAGAACCCCAGACCTAATGAGACCCCAGACCTTAAATGAGAGACCCCCAGCCATAATGAGAGACCCCAGACCTTAAATGAGAGACCCCAGACCTTAATGAGACCCCAACCTTAATGAGACCCCAGGAGCCTTAATGAGAGAAACCCCAGACCTTAAATGAGGAGACCCCAAGACCGTTAATGAGAACCCCAGCCCGTAATGAGAGACCCCAGACCGTAATGAGAGACCCCAGACCTTAGAATGAGACCCCCAGACCTGTAATGAGCAGACCCCAGACCTTTAATGAGAGGACCCAGCCCGTACATGAGAGACCCCCAGACCTTGAATGAGAGACCCCAGACCTTAATTGAGAGGACCCCAAAGACCCTTATGAAACCCCAAGCCCGTAATGAGAGAGACCCCAGACCGCTAATGAAGCGAGAACCCCAAGACCGTAATGAAGACCCCAGCCCATAATGAGGCTTCTCCATCCCACAATGGCCCGCCCCCATCCCAAATGATCATCCCCCATCCCGTAAGAATCATTATGGGATAGAAATGTTTTGGGGGGGCAATGGGGGCACGCATCAGCACCCATGGGGTCCTATGGGTTTTCTTATAGGCCAAACCCATTAGCACCTTTAAGGGCTCCTATGGGATCCTATGGGGCACCTAATGGATGCCTATGGGGGCACCCATCAGGCAACCCATGTTGGATTCCTATGGGCTTCCGTATAGGGCAACCTATGGATTCCTATTGAGGACCCATCAGCACCCAATGCGGGATTCCTATGGGACCCATTCAGCACCCATTGGGAATCCTTATGGGGGAAATTCTTTATGGGCCACCCCCATGGGCTTTCCTATTGGGCCCAACCTTATGGGAAGCCTTTTATGGGCTCCTATGGGGGCACCCAATTTGGGAATCCTATGGGCGGCTCCTATTGGAATTCCCTATGGGATGCTATGGGCACCTATGCGGATCCCACTATGCGACCCATTCAGCACCTATGGGCTCCTATATTCTCC
>NW_015440188.1:15168-19923 GCF_001577835.2 Coturnix japonica | reverse complement strand
CCCGAACCCATGGGTGGGGGGCGACCCCCAACCAATGGGACCCCCAATGCCCCCCCAACCCATGACCCCAAGTGGCTTGTGCCCCCCAGGACCCCCACCCCGGACATGAGGACCCCAATGGCCCCCACTACCTGGCGACTGTTGTACCCCCCCCCCCAACTGCCCCCCCAACCATGGGGGCCACCCCCAAACAGCCAATGGGGGTTCCATGCGAGCTGTCCCTAATGGCCCGCACCCCCCAAGACCCATGGCGACCCCCCCCCGTAAACGCCCAGGAATGGGGGACCCCAATGCCCATTGCCCACCCAAACCCAGGGGGCGTCCTCACTGCCACTCTGGCCCCCACGTACCCACCCCAATAGGGACACCCATGGCCCCCCCCCAACCCGATGGGACGTCGGGCCAGGTCTGGACTGGTTCTGACCGTTTCATACCGTTTTTCATTGTTCATGCCCCCCCCACCCGATGGGACCCCCACCCAACGCCAAGGGATCCCATCCTCCCGCCAACCCATTGGGGACCCCCACGCCAATGGACCCCAAATGCCCCACGCCAACCAATGGACCCACCCCAAGGGGATACCCCAATGCCCCCCCAAAACCCAGGGGAACGCCACAATTCCCCCGCCACCCCAATGGGACCCCAATGCCGCCCCCCCAAACCCATGGCGCCCCGCAATAACCCCCCCAGAACCGACCCCCCCCCAATGGACCCCCAATTGCCCCCCAAAACATTGGGGACCCGCCACCGCCAATTGCGACCCCAATACCCCCCCCACCCATGGGACCACCACCCCAATGGACCCATTAGAACCCCCCCCAACACATGGGGCCCCCACGCCAAGTGGGACGCCAATGCCCCCGCCAAAAACCGATGGGGGACCACCCCGCAATGGGAACCCCACCAAATGGACCCCAACCCATTGGGCGAGCCCATGTCCCCCAACCCATTGGACACCCAATTAGCCGCCCCCAAAACCATGGGAACCCTCCACCCAATTGGGACGACCCACTTGGCCCCCCCATCCATGACCCCCCAATGCACCGCCCCAACCCATGGGACCCGCCACGCCCCGACTCCAGATGAGGACCCCAAACGCCCCCCCCGGTCCATTGCGTATGAGCGCGGATGGGACCCACCCCAATTGGGCGACCCAAGATGGGGCCGGCCCATTGGCCCCGTCCCACCTCCTAGGGACTCTGAGGTGGAGGTCCCATGGGATCCTTCGCGCGGGAGTGGACCCCCTAACCCATGGGACCCCCACCCAATGGACCCCAATGCCGCCCCCCCACCCATTGGATCCCAATGACCCCCCCTAGACCCATGAGGAGCTCATGCGCCCAATGGGCCCCAATGCGCCCCCAACCCATGAAAGAGGACCCCCCACCCCACGACGCTCCCATAGGGTACTCAATGACTCCCCCCATGCACACAAACCCAGTTGTGGACCCCACAACCCCCACGTGGGCCGCCCAAATGAGACGACCACCCACGGGGAATTCGCCCCTGAGCAGCAAAACCTCATATGAGATGGGTAGACGGCGCCCCACCCACGCCATCTGGCAAGGTCCAAGTGGTTGAGACGTGGGACACAAGCCCCCCAAACCGCCAAATGGAGAAAACAATGCCCCCCCCAACCGCCGTAATCCAATAGGGGGAATTGGCGATGGCGCAAGCCAAATATGAGCCCAAGGGTCCCATGTGGAGACCCGCAGTAAGGTGCCCCCCCCAAACCCATTGGACCCGGCGTCCCAATAGGAGTTGGGCCGGCGGCATTGGCGCCCCCCCCCCCTCCGGTCCCATTGGCGCGTCTGGAGGTCCCATGGCATTGAGGGCCAAGAGGGGTTATTGGCCGCGAGCGCCCCCAGCACTCCCAAGCGGGGGGGTTATGCCGGGGGTTATTCGGGGGACCCACCCAGATGAACCCGCTCACCATGGGATGCCCTTCGCTCAGCGCAGACCGACCGGCTCTCGGGGTCCATGGGTTGGAGACGGGCATTGGAAGCCCACGCCCCCAGACCAAGGAACCCCGGTAACCCCCATTTGGCCAGGGTGTGGGGTCCTATTGCTCGACGTGAGGCCCGGTGGCCCCCCACAGTTCCCATGGGTGGACCCATGCCCCCGGGCCAACGGCAATTGGCGCGCGGCAATCGTTGACGGCTCATGGCGTCTCGAAGCGTGCCCCGGGGCATTGGCCCCGGTCCATGACCGCGTGAGAGTGGGGATCCCCCCCAATAGGGGTTCGGGCCCCACCCCAATGACCCAATGCCCCCCCCAAACCGGTCCCATTTGGAGGGAACCCCACGCTGGGTCCCTTGGGGGAGACGTGGCGCCCGCTCCATGCGGATAGACCCCCACCGACCCCCCCTGGCGGGCGCGCATTGGCATGGTCCCATTGGTGAGTGGTCCCATGGGTGGGGGGGCATTGGGGTCCATTTGGAGTGGGGTATCCTATTGTGGGGATGGGCGGCATTGGGGTCCCATGGAGTTTGGGGGGCATTGGTCCCATTGAGGATTGGGGTCCATGGGTTGCGGGGGGGCATTGGGGTCACATTGGGGGTTGGGGGGCATTGGCGTCACATTGGGGTTGGGGGGGCATTGCGGTCCCATGGGTTGGGGGGATGGGGTCACTATTGGGGTTGGGGGAGGCTTTGGGCGTCCATTGGGTTTGGGGTCCTATGGGTTGGCGGGGGCATTGGCGGTCCCATTGGGGTGGCGGGTCCCATGGTTGGGGGGCATTTGGGGTTCCATGGGCTGGGAGGGGCATTGGCGTTCCCATTTCGTTGGGGGGTCATTGGGTCCATTGTGGTGGGGGTGGGGGTTCCCATTGGGTTGGCCGGCTTCCGATGTTGAGGGTCGGCATTGGGGTCCTATGGGTTGGGGGGGGGATTGCGAGATCCATTTATGGGTGGGGGCGGTGGGGGGGCAGGGAGGGGCAGGGGGGCACTGGGGGTCCGATAGGTTGGGGGGGGGGTGGTGGTCTGGGGTCCCGTTGGTGGGGGGGGGAGTTTTGGGGGACTGGGGGTTCCCATGGGAGCGGGGGGAGGGGAATGGTCACCCGGAATGCGGGGTCCCATGGGTGGGGGAAGTAAAGGGGGCACTGCTCAGCCATTGCGGCGTCTCATTGTGGGGGGTGGGGGGAGGTAGTATTGGGGTCCCATGGGTTGGTGGGGGGTGGGGGGGTTGGGAGGGGCATTGGGGGTCCCATGGGTTGGGGGGGGGGGGTCTGCGGTCCCGTTGGTGGGGCGGGGTCGGGAGCGGTTTGGGGGATGGGCGTCCATGGGGGGGGGGGTGGGGGGACGGGATGCCGGTCACCTGATGGGGGTCCCATGGGGGGAGGGGGGAGTAAGGGGGCACTGTCAGCTATGAGGGGTCCCTTTTGAGGGGGGGATTGGGCGGACACTTGGGGTCCCTTGAGTTGGGGGGGGGGTTGGGGGGCACTGGGGTCCCATGAGGTTGGGGGTGGGGGTGCGGGGGGGTCTGGAAGGTTTCCCATTGGGTGGGGGAGGGGAATGGTCACCCACATGGGCGGGTCCCATGGGTGGGGGGGCTACACAAGCTCAATTGGGCCATTGGTTGCCAGTTCTTGGGGGGTGGGGGTTTGGGGGGGATATTGGGGGGGGGGTATGGGGGGGTTTTGGGGGGGTTTTGGGGGGGTTGGGTATGGGGGGGTTTGTGGGGGTCCGATACTCATAGAGCGACATATCGCGGTGCCGGAGCCGTCGCGGTGCTGCTGGCGAACGTAGGACGCTGTGAGGCTCAGACAGCGACCGTCCACATCGCGGCCAACGCGCAGAGAGGAGACCTGAGCAACACGACAGTGATACAATGATACAACAACACAACAATACAACAGTGATACAATGATACAACTACACAACAGTGATACAATGACACAACACAACAACAATACAGCAATACAATGACACAACAACACAACAACACAATGATACAATGATACAACAATACAACGATACAACGCGGAGAGAGGAGACCTGAGCAACACAACAGTGATACAATGACACAACTACACAACAACACAACAATACAGCAATACAATGACACAACAATACAACGATACAACGCGGAGAGAGGAGACCTGAGCAACACAACAGTGATACAACAACACAACTACACAACAACACAACAGTGATACAACGACACAACACAACAATACAACAATACAACAACACAACAATACAACGATACAACAACACAGAGAGAGGAGACCTGAGCAACACAACAGTGATACAATGACACAACTACACAATGACACAACAGTGATACAACGACACAACAATACAACGACACAACAATACAATGATACAATGATACAACGATACAACAACGCGGAGAGAGGAGACCTGAGCAACACAACAGTGATACAGTGACACAACAACACAACAGTGATACAGTGACACAACAACACAACAGTGATACAGTGATACAACTACACAATGACACAACAATACAACAATACAATGATACAATGATACAACAACGCGCAGAGAGGAGACCTGAGCAACACAACAGTGATACAGTGATACAACTACACAACAATACAACGATACAACAACACAACGATACAACGATACAACGATACAACAACACAGAGCGAGGAGACCTGAGCAACACAACAGTGATACAATGATACAACTACACAACAATACAACGATACAGCAATACAATGATACAACAATACAACACAACAACACAACGATACAACGATACAATGATACAACGATACAACAACGC
>NW_015440188.1:10099-10413 GCF_001577835.2 Coturnix japonica | reverse complement strand
AACGATACAATGATACAACGATACAACAACGCGGAGAGAGGAGACCTGAGCGACACAACAGTGATACAATGATACAACTACACAACAACACAACAGTGATACAACTACACAACACAACAACACAACGGTGATAGAACAACACAACTACACAACAACACAACAGTGATACAACGACACAACACAACAACAACACAACAATACAACGATACAACACAACAACACAACAGTGATACAACGACACAACAAAACAACAACACAACAGTGATACAACGACACAACTACACAACAACACAACAGTGATACAACGACACAAC
>NW_015440188.1:0-10074 GCF_001577835.2 Coturnix japonica | reverse complement strand
AGAGAGATCCATTGCCATGGGTTGGGGGGGAGCATTGGGTCCCATTGGGGTTGGGGGTCCATGGGTTTTGGGGGGGGGCCATTGGTTTCCAATGGTTGGGGGGGCCAATTGGGGGGTCCCCCCTCATTGGGGGTGGGGGTGGGGGGGTCCCCCCCCCAGTGGGGTTGGGGGGGGCCCAATTGGGGTTCCCATTTGGGGGTGGGGGTGGGGGTTTCCCCATGGTTGGGGGGCCAATTGGGGTGAGTTGGGGGGGTTGGGGGGTGGGGGTCCCCATGGGTTGGGGGGCCGCATTGGGGGTCCCCATTGGGGTGGGGTCCCATGCGGTTTTAAGGGGGGTCATTGGGAAATCCCCCTGGGTTGGGGGCAATTGGGGTCCCCATTGGGGTGGGGGTCCCATGGTTGTAGGGGGGTTCATTGGATCCATGGGTTGGGGGGCATTGGGGTCCCATTGGGTGGGCGGGTCCCATGGGTCTGGGGGGGGGCCTTGGTCCCAATTGGAGTGGGGGTGGGGTCCCAATGGGATGGGGGGGCACTTGGGGTTCCATGGATTTGGGGGGGCATTGGGGTCCCATTGGGGTGGGGGTCCCATGGGTTGGGGCGGGGCACTTGGGGTCCCATGGGTTGGGGGGGGACATTGGGCTCCCATGGGCTTGGGGGTCCCATTGGGGTCCCCATTGGGGTGGGGGGTCCATGGGTTTGGGGGGGGCATTGGGGTCCCATTTGGGGTGGGGGGTCCCATGTGCTTGGGGGGGTCTTATGGGGTCCATTGGGCGTGGTGGTCCCCATGGGTTGGGGGGGGCTATTGGGGTCCAATTGGGGTGGGGGTCCCATGGGCTTGGGGTCATGGGTCCCATTGGGGTGGGGGTTCCCATGGGTTGGCGGGGGGTTATTGGGTCCATGTTGGGGGGGGGCATTGGGGTCCCATTTGGGTGGGGGGGGCATTGGGGTCCCATGGGTGGGGGGGGTGCATTGGGGTCCCATTGGGGTGGGGGTCCCATGGGTTGGGGGGGCATTGGGGTCCCATTGGGGTGGGGGTCCCATGGTTGGGGGGCATTGGTCCCATTGGTTGGGGTCCATGGGTTTGGGGCGCGCATTGGGGTCCCATGGGTTGGGGGGGCTTGGTCCATTGGCGGTGGGGGTCTTGGGGGCGCATGGGGTCCCATCGGGTTGGGGGGGTGGGTCCGCATTGGTGGGGGTCTCCCATGGGTTGGGGGGGCATTGGGGGTCCATTGCGGTTTGGGGTCCACCATGGGTTGGGGGGCATTGGGGTCATGGGTTGGGGGGGCATTGGGGTCCATTGGGGGTGGGGGTCTGGGGGCAATTGGGGTCCCATGGGTTGGGGGGGCACATTGGGGTCCCATGGGTTGGGGGTCCATGGGTTCTGGGGGGGCAAATTGGGGCCCATTGGGGTGGGGGACCCATGGGTTGGGGGGGCATTGGGCGTCCATTGGGCGGTGGGTCCATGGGTTGGGGGGAGCATTGGGGTCCCATTGGGGGTGGGGTCCAATGGGTTGGACGGGGCGGCATTGGGGTCCCATTGGGCCGTGGGGGTCCCATGGAATTGGGGGGGGTTATTGGGTCCATGGGTTGGGGGGCATTGGGGTCCCATGGCGTTGGGGGGGCATTGGGGTCCCCATTGGGGTGGGGTCCTATTGGGGTGCGGGTGGGGCTCCATGGGTGGGGGGCATTGGGTCCATGGGTGGGGCGGGGCATTGGGTCCCATTGTGGGGTGGGGGTCCATGGTTGGGGGTCCCATTTGGGGTCCCATTGGGGTGGGGGTCCCAATGGGTTGGGGGGGGCACTTGGCGGTCCATTGGGGTGGTTGTCCCATGGGTTTGGGGGGGCATGGGGTCCCATTGGGTGGGGGTCCTAATTGGGGTGGGGCGGGCAATTGGGGTCCCATGGTTGGGGGCATTTGGGGTCCCATTGGGTTGGGGGGTCCCATGGGTTGGGGGGCATTGGGGGTCACCACATTGGGGTTGGGGGGGCATTGGGGTCAACATTGGGGTTGGGGGGAGCATTGGGGTCATGGGTTGGGGGGCATTGGGTCACATTGGGGTCTGGGGGGGGCTCTTGGGGTCCATTGCGTTGGGGTCCCTATGGGTTGGGGGCATTGGGGTCCCCATTGGGGGGGGGGTCCCATGGTTTGGGGGTTTGGCATTGGGGGTCACCAATTGGGGTGGGGCATGGGGGTCCATTCGTTTGGGGGGGCATTGGGTCCCATTGGGGTGGTGGTGGGGTCATGGGTTGGGGCTCCCATGGTTGAAGGGGCGCATTGGGGTCCTACGTGGGTTGGGGGGGGGATTGGGGTCCGATTGGGGTGGGGGGTGGGGGGCAGGGAAGGGGCAAGGGGGGCACGGGGTCCCATAGGTGGGGGGGGGGGGGGGGTGGGTCTGGGTCCCTTGGTGGGGGGGGGTTGGGGGGAACTGGGGGTCCCATGGGGGGGGGGGGGGGAGGGAATGGTCACCCGAATGGGGGTCCCAATGGGTTGGGGGGGAGAAGGGGGGCACAACTGTCAGCCATTGGGGGTTCATTGTGGGGGGTCGGCGGGGGGAGGTATTGGGGTCCCATGGGTTGTGGGGGGGGGGGGGGGGTTGGGAGGGGCATTGGGGGTCCATGGGTTGGGGGGGGGGGGGTCTGGGGTCCCGTCTGGTGGGGGGGGGGGAGGGTTTGGGGACTGTGGGGTCCATGGGGGGGGGGGGGGGGGGGGAGGGATGGTCACTTGATGGGGGGTCCCACTGGGGCGGGGGGGAGTAAAAGGGGCAACTGTCAGCGTATGGGGGGTCCCCTTTTCGGAGGGGGGATTGGGGGGACACTGGGTCCCTTGAGTTGGGGTTTGGGGGGTTGGGGGGGGCCACTCGGGGGGTCCATGGGTTGGGGGGGGGGGGGGGGGGGGGTCTGGGGTCCCCATGGTGGGGGGGAATGGTCCCGCAATGGGGGTCCATGGGCTGGGGCTACACAAGCTCATCGGCCATGGTTGCCAGTCTTGGGGGGGGTTGGGGGTTTGGCGGGGGGATATGGGGGGGTATCGGGGGGGTTTTGGGGGGGTTTTGGGGGGTTGGGGGGTATGGGGGGGTTTGTGGGGGGTCCTACCTCATAGAAGCGACATATTCGCGGTGCCGGAGCCGTCGGGTGCTGCTGGCGAACGTAGGACGCTGTGAGGCTCAGACAGCGACCGTCCCACATGCGGCCAACGCGCAGAGAGGAGACCTAGCAACAAACGACAGTGATACAATGATACAAAACACAACAATAAACAGTGATACAATGATACAACTACACAACAGTGATAACAATGACACAACACAACAACAATACAGCATACAATGACACAACAACACACAACACAATGATACAAGTGATACAACAATACAACGTACAACCGGAAGAGAGAGACCTGAGCAACACAAAATTGTGATTACAAGTGACACAACTACACAACAACCACAACATACACAATACAATGACACAACAATACAACGAATCAATCGCGGAGCAGAGGAGACCTGAGCAACACAACAGCTCGATACAACAACAAATACACAAGAAACAACAGTGAATACACTGACACCATACAGACATACAACAATACAACAACACAATACCTACGATAGCAACAACACGAGAGAGGAGACCTGAGCAACACAACAGTGATTACAATGACACAACTACACAATGACACAACAAGTGATACAACGACAACAACAATACAACGACAACAACAATACAATGATACAATGATACACGATACACAGGGAGGCGCGGAGAGAGGAACGCTGAGCAACACAACTAGTGATAACGTGACACAACAACACAACAGTGATACAGTGACACACAACACAACAGTGATACATGATACTAATACACATGACAAAAATACAAATATACACATGAATACAATGATCAACAACCGCGCAGAGAGGAGACCTGAGCAACACAAACAGTGATACAGTGACTACAACAACTAACAAACAATACAACGATACAACAACACAACGATACAAATACAAGGATACAGACAACCAGAGCGAGGAGCACTGAGCAACACTACAGTGATACAATGATACATCTACACAACAATACACGATACAGCAATATCACATGATACAACAAATACAACCAACAACACACGATACCAACGATACAAGTGATACAACGAACAACAACGCGGCGAAGAGGAGACCTGAGCGACACAACAGTGATACAATGAATACAACTACACACCCCCCCTACACACAACAATACAGCAATACAATGATACAAACGATACAACACAACAACACACAACAATACATGATACAATGATACAACCAACGCGGAGTGAATGAAGGACTGAGCACACAACAGTGATACAATGATCACAACTAGACACAACAACCACAACGATATCAGCATACACATGACACACCAACAGCAACGATACAATGATGCCACATACAATAACAAGGATACACATGATAAACAACAATAAGCAACAACGCGCAAGAGGAGACCCTGAGCAAACACAACATGATACAATGATACAACTACCCACCAATACAAACAGTGATACACGAGCACAAACACAACAAACACAACAGTGTACAGTGATACAATAACACAAGACACACAACAATACAACAACAACAACGATACACTGATACCAACGCGGAGAGAGGAGACGCTGAAGCAACACAACAGTGATACAATGATACAACTACACAACAATACAGCAATACAATGACACAACAACACAACGATACAACAACACGGAGCAATGAGACTGAGCAACACAACAGTGATACAACTGATACAAACCACAATGATACACTACACCAACAATACACGATACAGAACTCGCAGAGAGGAGACCTGAGCAACACTAACAGTGATACAATGATACACTACACAATGACACAACAATACAACAATATCAATGATACAACGATACAATGATACAACAACAACGGAGTGATGAGACCTGAGCACACAACATAACAAACAGTGATACAATGACACAACTACACAACTACACAACAACACAACAATACAGCAATACAATGACACAACAACACAACATACAACAATACAACGATACAAGATACAACACAACAACAACACAACAATACAATGATACAATGATACAACAACGCGGCCGGAGGGGGGGGAAGGGGGGGTAGGAGGAGACCTGAGCAACACAACAGTGATACAGCGTGATACACTACAGCAATGAAAACATAAACACACAACGATACAATGATACAACGGCGGAGAGAGGAGACCGTGAGCAACACAACACACAGTGATACAATTGATACTAAACTTACACCAATGCACACCGAACAACAACGCGGAGAGAGAGACCTTGAGCCAACACCACAGTGATGACAACGACCAACTAACAAAAATAAAAGTGATATACAATACACAACACAACAACCATACAACGATACACGAATACACATGATACAAACAATACAACACAACAACACAACGATACAACGATAAACAATGAATACAGAACGTACAACAACGCGGAGAAGAGGAGACCTGCGAACACATGATACAATGATACAAGACTACACAACAACACAACAGTGATACAACTACACAACACAACAACACAACGGTGATAGCACAACACAACTACAACAACACAACAGTGATAACAACGACAACAACACAGACAACAACACACATACAACGATACAACACAACACCAACAGTGATAACAGACACAGACAATACAACAACACAACAGTGATACAACGTCAAACTACACAACACCACAAAAGTGATACAACGACCACAACTACCCAACAACACAACATGTGATCACAAACGTCACAACTACACAAACACAACAATACAACGACACAACACAACAACAACACAACAGTGATTACAACGACAGCAACACACACAGAACAACAATACAAGATACAGCAATACATGACACAACAACACAACAACACAACAATACAACGATACAACAATACAACGACCCCCAATGACACAACAATACAATGACAGAACAACAATACAACAACGCGGACCAGAGAGGAGACCTGAAGCACACAACAGTGATACAACTACACAACAACACAACAAACACACTAGTGATACACACACACCAACAACAACAACACAACAGTGAATCAACGTCACAACTACACAACAAACAACAAGTGATACAACGACACAACACAACAACAACACACACAGTGAACAGACGAACAACTACACAACAACACAACAGTGCTACAAACGACACAACATGCCACACAACACAACAGTGATACACACGACACACAACACACACAACAACACAACAGTGATACAACGACACAACACAACAACAACACAACAATACAACGATACAGCAATACAATGACACAACAATACAACGACACAACAATACAACGATACAACGATACAATGATACAACGATACAATGATACAACGATACAACAACACAGAGCGAGGAGACCTGAGCAACACAACAGTGATACAACTACACAACTACACAACAGTGATACAATGACACAACACAACAACACAACAGTGATACAACGACACAACTACACAACAACACAACAGTGATACAACTACACAACACAACAACACAACAGTGATACAACTACACAACACAACAACACAACAATACAGCAATACAATGACACAACAACACAACAATACAACAGTGATACAACGACACAACTACACAACAACAACACAACAGTGATACAACTACACAACAATACAACAACACAACAACACAACGATACAACTATACAATGATACAACGATACAATGATACAACGACACAACAACACAACAACACAACAACACAACAACACAACAACACAACAGGTACACAATGATACAACAACACAACAACACAACAATACAACGATACAATGACAGAACAACAATACAACAACGCGGAGTGATGAGACCTGAGCAACACAACAGTGATACAACGACACAACTACACAACAACACAACAATACAACGATACAACAATACAATGATACAATGATACAATGATACAACAACGCGGAGTGATGAGACCTGAGCAACACAACAGTGATACAACGACACAACTACACAACAACACAACAATACAGCAATACAACGATACAACGATACAACACAACAACAACACAACAATACAATGATACAATGATACAACAACGCGGAGAGAGGAGACCTGAGCAACATAACAGTGATACAATGATACAACTACACAACGACACAACAGTGATACAACTACACAATGACACAACAATACAGCAATACAATGACACAACAACACAACACCACAACGACACAACAACACAGCGACACAACAATACAACAACACAATGACCCAACGACACAACACAACAACACAACGACACAACAACACAACGACACAACACAAAAACACAACGACACAACATAATACAATACAATGACACAACAACACAATGACCCAACGACACAACACAACAACATAATACAACGCAATCACCCAATGACACAACACAACATCACAACACCACAAAAACACAACGACACAACAACATAATACAACACAATGACCCAACGACACAACACAACATGACACAACACAACGACACAACAACATAATGCAACACAATGACACAACAACACAACAACACAACAACAACAAAACAACACAACGACACAACAACACAACATCACAATGACACAACAACACAACGACACAACCACACAACATCACAACAACACAACGACACAACCACACAACAACACAACAACACAACAACACAACATCACAACAACACAACGACACAACAACACAACAACAAAACAACACAACAACACAACGACACAACAACACAATGACACAACACGACACAACAACATAATACAACACAATGACACAACAACATAATAACACGACACAAGAACACAAGAACACAACAACACAACAACACAATGACACAACACCACAACGACACAACACCACAACGACACAACAACACGACACAACAACACAACGACACAACAACATAATACAACACAATGACACAACGACACAACAACACAACGACACAACAACACAACGACACAACAACATAATACAACACAATGACACAACGACACAACAACACAACGGCACAACAACACAACGACACAACAACACGACACAACAACATAATACAACACAATGACACAACAACACAACACAACAACACAACAACACAATGACACAACAAAACAACACAACAACACAACAATACAATGACACAACACCACAACGACACAACAACACAACAACAACACATCAACACAACAACACATCAACACAACGGCACACCACAATAACACAATAACACAACATCACAATGACACAACAAAACATCAACACAACACAACGACACAACAACCCAATGACACAACAACGACACAACGACACAATGACACAATACAACAACGACACAACGACACAATGACACAACACCATAACACAACAACACGACACAACACAATGACACAACAACACATCAACACAACGACACAATGACACAACAACATAATGCAACACAATGACACAACAACACAACGACACAACAACATAATACAACACAATGACACACAACACAATGACACAACACAACACAACACAACACAACAACACAACAACACAACAACAAAACATCACAACAACACAACATCACAACGACACAACAACACAACGACACAACAACAACATAATACAACACAATGACACAACACAACACAACAACAACACAACAACACAACGACACAACAACAACACAACACAATGACCAAATGACACAACACAACGACACAACGACATAATACAACACAATGACACAACAACATAATAACACAACGACACAAGAACACAACAACACAACGACACAACACCACAATGACACAACACAATGACACAACAATACAACGACACAACACAACGACACAACAACACAACGACACAACAACAACATAATACAACACAATGACACAACAACACATCAACACAACACAACACCACAACGACACAACGACACAACATAATACAACACAATGACACAACAATACAACAACACAATGACACAACACATCACAACACAACAACAACACAACAACACAACGACACAACAACACAACATCACAATGACACAACGCAACACAACAACACAACACAATGACCCAACGACACAACACAACATCACAACAACCCACCTCGGGGTGGATGCAGAGGTTCTTCCTGGAGCTCAGTGCCAGCCCCAGGAACGGCACCTTCTCCCCCAGCTCCTTCTCATAATACTCCAGCAGCTTCCGCAGCTCCTCCACCACCTTAAAAGGGGGGGGGGGCAACCAGTGAGACCCCCAACCCTTTATACACCCCCCCCCCCCCCCCCCCATAGGGTCCCATATTGAACCTTCTCAATCTCCGGCACCGTACGGGAGCAGTAGATCAGCTTGGTGACTTCCAGGGGGAACGCCTGGGGGGGGGAGGTAGAAATGGGGTGTGTGGGGGGGTTTTGGGGTCATGGAACCATTAAATCCTACAATGGTTGGGATGGGAAGGTCCTTAAAGGTTATAGAACTATGGGATCCTACAATGGTTGGGATGGGAAGGTCCTTGAAGGTTATAGAACTATGGGATCCTACAATGGTTGGGATGGGAAGGTCCTTAAAGGTTATAGAACTATGGGATCCCAACATCATTGGGGTGGGAAGGACCTTTAGGGTCATGGAACCATTAAATCCTACAATGGTTGGGTTGGGAAGGTCCTTGAAGGTAAGAACTATGGGATCCTACAATGGTTGGGATGGGAAGGTCCTTAAAGGTTATAGGGCCAGGGGATCCTACAATGTTTGGGTTGGGAAGGTCCTTGAAGGTTATAGAACCATGGGATCCCAACATTATTGGGGTGGGAAGGTCCTTAAAGGTTATAGGACCATGGGATCCTACAATGGTTGGGATGGGAAGGTCCTTAAAGGTTATAGGACCATGGGATCCCAACATCATTGGGGTGGGAAGGACCTTTAGGGTCATGGAACCCTCCCCATTCCTCTCAGCCCCCAACC
>NW_015440187.1:18947-19942 GCF_001577835.2 Coturnix japonica | reverse complement strand
GGGGGGAAGAAAGAAGAGAAGCGATTGGGTGAGCAGACCGGAAGTGGGCGGGACTTGACAAAGGGGAGACGAGCTGTGATAGGGCAGCGGGACCGGAAGTGGATGGACCACGTGATCGGGATACGGAAGATAAAGCGGAAGTGTGTGTGAGGTGGGGGCGGCCATCTTGGAAAGCGGAGGGTCAATGGGAGGGGGGAGGGTCATGCTCATGAATATTAATGATTTATTCAAATCGAAGGGGCGTGATCATGCAAATAGAGCAGCCTGGCTGCAGCCAATGGGATTGAAGGGGGTTGGGAGTGGGCGGGGCTTCCTTTTGGCCACGCCCCCCCCCCACCCCCCCCAGGTCGCAGTGATTTGAAGTGATTTGATTGGCGGATCCAACCGACTCTCCTCGACCAATCAGAGGCGTCGCTGCCGTTACTTCGGCCAATCAGAACGCGAGCCCGGCCCGCAGTCCAATCAGAAGCATCGTGGCGTCGTTTGGCCAATCAGAAGCGGGGTGTCCGTGATTTCAGCCAATCAGAACTCAGTCTTCGTCGAAGGTCAGGGTGCGACGCAGGCGCCCCATTGATGTGGGGCTGGGGGGAGACATGGGGCAGCTATGGGGCAGATATGGGGCAGGGTTATAGGGCAGGATCTATGGGGCAGCTATGGGGCAGATATGGGGCAGGGTTATAGGGCAGATCTATGGGGCAGCTATGGGGCAGAACGGGGCCGCTATGGGGCAGATGTGGGGCAGGGTTATAGGGCAGGATCTATGGGGCAGCTATGGGGCAGATATGGGGCAGGGTTATAGGGCAGGATCTATGGGGCAGCTATGGGGCAGAACGGGGCTGCTATGGGGCAGCTATGGGGCAGGGTTATAGGGCAGATCTATGGGGCAGCTATGGGGCAGATGTGGGGCAGCTATGGGAGCGCTATGGGGTATCTATGGGGCAGCTATGGGGCAGTTATGGGGCAGATGTGGGGTGTCTATGGGGCAGCTATGGGGC